>NW_015170951.1:223457-255856 GCF_001447785.1 Gekko japonicus
ACCTGCTGAGTCCTTCCCCCCCCAATGCTGCCCTCTACAGAATCCACCCCCCAACACTCCAGGTATTTCCCTCCTTATAGCTGGCAACCCTACTTTCCCCTCAGTGTCTGTTGGTAGGCAACTAAGCTTGGTCCTGTCACCTACTTTGGCCTTTGGGAGAAAACATATTGGGGCCAGTCCTGATAGGGTTGCCAACTCCCGATGGGAAATTCCTGGAGATTTGAGGGATGGAGCCTGAAGAGGGTGAGGTTTGAGGAGGGGTGGGACCTCAGGTACAATGCCATAGACTCCACCCTCCAAACCACTCAGTCCCTCATGGGGATCCATTGTTGCCAATCTCCAGGTGAGGGCTGGAGACCACTCAAAATTACAATTGCTCTGCAGAAGGGAGGGCGGAAGTCAGCTGAAGTCAAAGGGGCAGATAATGGTAGGTTGATGGTTAGCTGGGAAGGAGATGGGGTTGCCAACTCCAGGCTGGCAAATTCCTGGGGATTTGAGGGGTGGAGCCTGGAGAGGGTGGGGTCTGCGGAGGGGTGGGACCTCAGACAGGTAGAATGCCATAGACTCCACCCTCCAAACCAGCCATTTCATCCTGGGTAACAATTGTTGCCAATCTCCAGGTGAGGGCTACAGATCACTCAAAATTACAACTGCTCTTCAGGGAGCAGAGATCAGTTCCTCTGGAGAAAACAGTGCTCTGTCATTATACCCTGCTGAGGTCACCACAGCAAAATGACACTGTTTGCCCAAAGCCAGAGCACTCACCCAGAGCCTCTTTCTAGATCTCGTTGTATTTATTTCCACAACGGGCTTTACTGCTAGTAGTAAATAAAACAATGCAATCATTCCACAGGGTACCACAGGGGAAACTGCACTGCCCTGTGCAAATGGCATATGCTTGTCTGGGTGATTCTTTTGGAAATTTAATGGATGGTGATTCAGAACTTGTGGGCACTCAAGGAAATTATGTTTAGAACAGGAGGAGGAGGAGGAGGAGATTGGATCTATACCCCATGGCCCTTCACTACCCGAAGGAGTCTCAGAGCGGCTCACAAACTCCTTTCCCCTTCCCCTCCCCACAACAGGCAGACACCCTGTGAGCTGAGAGAGCTCTTTCAAGGACTAACCCTAACCCAAATGTGCAGCACTCAGAACCACTTAACATACAGACAAGAAAGTTCCCTGTATTTTAAGGACTGGCCTGTGCGAGTTTCAAGGGCATCCTTAGGTGAACAAACACAAAGTAAATATACGCCCTTGGCAGTCTTACTGCTCTGGGCTTCCGGCCATGCCAAAGAAGCCCTTCAGCTCTGTGACATTTGCATTGTCTTAGAGTGATCCCAAGCAGGTCTACTCAGAAGTAAGTCCCATTTTATTCAGTGAGAAAAGTCTCTGATACGCTGATCTTCTGCGATGTGGTGCCCACTTATGTGTTTCCTGGTGTCCACTTCATTTCCCCAAACTAAAGGGCCTGTCTTGGCTTTTCTCTGCTTCATTAGACCAGGAGATACTTCAGAAAACCCCCGGAAGACATCACCTTTATATCTGCAGGGAGCACCTATTTGGGAGCAGTATTGTTACGGCAGGACACTTTCCTTGGACCTTCCCCACATCCTGTGACTGGGCCCATGGCAGCCATTTTGTGGTGATGCTCACTGCTTGCCTCCAGAACCCCAAAATGCCCACTGGCTTGACCAGGTAGGGGCCTTCTGCTGTGGCGAGTCCCAGAGCCACCAGGGACACTCTAGGGAAAGGACAGCCTCGGACTGACAGGGCACAATTATACTGTAATCCAGTTTTTCAGCCCAGATCAGCCCCCCTGAACAGCTTTAATGCAGTTTCATGCACGTGATCCCACCACCCTAGCAGCCTGAAGAGCCCAGACCAGCCCCAGCCTGGCCGCTAAGCAGGACCGGCCGCCATGGTCAGTCTCTGGATGGGGAAAACCAAGGAATACCAGGGATGCTGCTGCTGCTGCTGCTGCTGTTGTTGTTGTTGTTATTAAATCACCTCATCCCCGCTACCACAGGGCTCTGAGCAATGTACAACACATAATAAAAACATTAAAACCATAAAATACATACATAAATAATGCCAGTCCAGCAATCTAAAAAGATCAAGTGGCGAAATTACAATTTCTTCCCAATTCAGGACTGTGGCCCTCTTGTGGGTCTGAGGAGGAGGAATGAAACCGTGTGATGGAAAGAGAGGAGGAGGGTGCCAGCCGAGATGGAAGCCGTCACTGTCCTCCGCCAAACGCCTGGCGGAGCATCTCTGCCTCGCAGGCCCTGCGGAATGGCGTGAGGTCCCGCGGGGCCCTGATGTTGTTTGGCATAGAGTTCCACCAGGTCGGGGCCGGGGCTGAAAAGGCCCTGCTTGAGGACAGCCAGAAGTCTTTGGGGCCAGGGATCACCAGCAGATTGTTCTCCAAGGAGCGTAACGCTCCCCTGGGGACATCCCGGGACAGATGCGGAGGAAAGCAGTGGCAAACCGTCTCTATTCATTTCTTGCCTTGACACCCCATTGAGGGGTTGCCATAAGTTGGTTGGGACTTGGTGGCAGCCAGCGTGGCGGAGTGATTGTGTTGGACTAGGGTCTGGGAGACCCAGGTTCGAATCCCCACTCTGCCATGGAAGCTGGCGGGGTGACCTTGGGCACGTCACAGACTCTCAGCCTAACCTACCTTTCCGGGTTGTTGTGAGGATAAAATGGAGGTGAGAAGAACGATGTAAGCAACTTTGGGTCCACATTGAGGGTAAAGGCAGGGGTATAAATAAAGTAAATAAATAAATACTACTATAATAGGTTGTTCTGTGCAGAGGGAGTTCTCAGCTGACTTGGGATCCAGGCATGGTGGGAGGATGCCTGGCTGCTTCCTGCGGTCTCTCTGAGTCCCATCTAGAAGACACACTTTGATGTTCAAGCCACAGAATCGAAAACAGAATGACTTCAAAAAATGCCAAAGGCTGCATTAAACTTTGTCATGCACTGCTGCTAATTCGCACGTTGCCCTGACAACATCTGGGAAACATGCAGTCATTACTGAAGCACGGGGCTGAGGTACGAGATATCATTGTGCTACCCACTGGTTCCATTTTTATCCTCCTCTTTCTCCAAGGTTCTCCTCCCATCGCTCCTCTCACCCTCACAACAACAAGTCTGAAAGAGAGCCGTTTGCTTTAAGGCCGCATCCAGTCTTAATCCAGCTCTCTAACTGCTATCTCATGCTGACTTCATTGCATTAGAAGACGTTCCCTCTATGAAGTCGTGTGTGTGTGTGTGTGTGTGTGTGTGTGTGTGTAGAAAGTAAAACCTCGGGGTCCTGACCTCGGGTGAAGAGTCCCATCTTCTTTTTCTCTTGCCCCTTCTCTTGCCCCTCTGGTGGCTCAGGGGGAGAGTGCTGGATGCAGACAGTCCCTGGTTCCAGCCCTGCTTTGCTTGCAGACGGTCCCTGGTTCCATCCTGGCATCTCCAGTTGAAAGGACCAGGCAGTTGGTGATGGGAAAGACCTCTTTGTCTGAGACCCTGGAGAGCTGCTGCCAGCCCGAGTAGACAATACTGACCTTGATGGGTGGATGGACTGATTCAGTATAAGGCAGCTTCATGTGTGCTTGTGTATGTTGCGTTGTTCAAAGGTCTTCGGTAAAGCAGAGCATGAAGCTGTGTTCTTCAGCCTATGAGCCTCCCCCCCCTTTTTGGATGTTGAAGCCAGATGAGGATCCACATGAAAGTGCACGCTGTGATCCTATAAGCCGTTTCAGGCATTTTCAGGCTCCCGGGGTGGTCATGGTAAAAAGTGCTGTCAAGTGGCAACCAATGTTCCCTTTAATTCCCCCCCCACCCCCACTGAGTGGAGTGGTTCACATCCTGAGCAGAATGCAACTGATGTAATCTTAAAGTAGGAGCTCCGGTGGCGGCTCAGACCTTAAGACGCCTGGAAACGGAGATGAGCACTGCCCCCTAGAGTTGGATTCGACTGGCTTTCGAGCAAGGGAAACCTTGACCTTTACTAATCTTAATATCGGACTCCGCACGGCTCCAGGCTGCTGCTGAGTGGGGCTTCCTGTGCTAATGAGTGGCCGCACACGCACACACCGACAGCTGACTTGGGGTGACCTCACAGGGTTCTGAAGGCAAGAGATGCTCGGAAGTGGCTTGCCCCATGGCCTGTCTGCCTCTGCGTGGCAACTCTGGACTTCCTTGGTGGCCCCCCCCCATCCAAATCCTGACCAGGACCAGCCCTGCTTAGTTCCCAAGATCTGACAGGATTGGGCCAGCCTGGGTCACACATCTTCCAGAGCAGGGGTGTCAAGCTCATTTGTTACGAGGGTCGGATCTGACATAAAGGAGACCTTGTTGTTGGGCCCCTGGGCCATGGTGCGTGTGTCATGAAATGGAATGCCAGGCAGCGGAGATATAAACTTTATAAAGGACACAAACACAAAGGGGTTTTTTACTTTAAAACATGCTTAAAACATGAGCACTCTTGCAACATTTTGTTTATTTAACAGTGCCTGATAACTAACACCTCTTGCTCTGAATTACTGCATCAAAATGCCTGTGCTGTTGCAATCTTGAGTATGCTGTTCAGGTGTGCAGGGGTCATTTCCTGCAGGAGCGCACAGGAGCGTAGCTCCAGCAGTAAAGAGCCCAGGGGGCAGGCACATGCAACAAGCCCCACCCCCTGCTCCCAGCAGCCCTCAGTCAGAGCAAGAAGCAGCCAGGTAAGTTGCAGAGCCCCCCCCCCAGTCCAAAACAGTCCAGTGGCACCTTTAAGACCAAGTTTTATTCAGGTACAAGCTCTCCCTCCTCTGCGAGGACAGATCTGCACATCCCCCCCAATAGCTAGCAATCCAAAACAGTCCAGTGGAGCCTGAGCGGTGGGTGTTGCCTTCTGACACACTTCTGGTGATGGCAGGGGGTGTGGCATATGCAAATGAGTTATGCTAATGAGTTATGCTAATGAGCTCCTGCACCTCTTTTTCTACGAAATGACCCCTGCAGGTGTGCATCTGTAAGCTGCAAACCTACGATGGCGCAGCAGAACTGGAAGAAGAAGCAGAAGACAGCCAGTTCCACTACGGGCCTGATAGAAGTCCTCCAGGGGCCTGATCCGGCCCCTGGGCCGCATGTTTGACACCCCTATTCTAGAGAGAGAAGAAGAAGAAGAGATTGGATTTATACCCCACCCTTCACTACCCAGAGTCTCAGAGTGGCTTACAATCTCCTTTCCCTTCCCCTCCCCACAACAGACAGACATCCTGGGAGGCAGGTGGGGCTGAGAGAGCTCTTTTGAGGACTGCTCATGAGAGAACAACTCTGAAAAAAGTTGTAACTGACCCAAGGTCACACCAACAGCTGCATGTGGAGGAGTGGGAAATCAAACCTGGGTCTCCCAGATTAGAGTCCGCGCTCCTAACCACTACACCAAACTAGCTTTCCTAGAGCAGAAGGCTGCAAGGCCAGGTCTTAGGAATGCAGGCATGGGTTACTCACAGGGTGAAGGAAGGTGTGTGATGTGTTTGTGTTGCTATGCATGCACGGGGGGGGGGATGCATGGGAGATGACAGAATGCAGGCAAATTGCATACGTATCGATGCACACTTGACTTGCTTGCAATTTCCTCTGTAGAATGACAAGCACAGATGTTTCTGAGGCCAAGCAGGTAATTTCTTCTGCAATCCTATGCAGAAATCAATGGGTTTAAAGTCGGTGCATAGGATTGCCCTGTACATGATAGAAGTAAGTCCCATGTTATTAAATGTGGCTTACTCCCAGGAAAGTGCTCTAAGGATTGTAGCCATAGATTATTAATGTGGTTGTGAATTAATGTAACTCAGAGTCCCTTTCAACCCCTGCTTTCTGTTTGGTCTAGTGGTTAAGTGTGCGGACTCTAATCTGGGAGAACCGGGTTTGATTCCCCACTCCTCCACTTGCACCTGCCGATGTGACCTTGAGTCAGTCACAAGCTCTGGCACAGCTGTTCCTGAAAGAGCAGTTTGTGTCAGAGCTCTCTCAGCCGCACCTACCTCACAGGGTGTCTGTTGTGGGGAGGGGAAGGGAAAGGAGTTTGTAAGCCACTCTGAGACTCCAAGTGAAGGGTATAAATCCAATCTCCTCCTCCTCCTCCTCCTCCTCTTCTTCTTCCATTCACAAACCACCATGAAAAATTTGTGATGAATTTTGCTCCATGGTTCAGTTTGTGCCCATCCCTAGTCATGTTTTTGTAACGTCCTTGCCAGTACTCATTCCCCATTCACACACCCATCCGTGCATGCTGGCTGTCCTGAACTCGGCTTGCATCCCATTCATACGTTCATGTATGAACCACATATCCCATTCGTATTTAATGTTTTAATTCCAGCGTTTGCCGCTTGTTGCCGCCCTGGGCCGTATGGGTAGGGCGGGATATAAATTCCATAATAAATAAATAAATAAATCATTCAGCACTCCCCTCCCTTATGCATTCATGGACAGCCTTAGATAACCCAGGTCCCGTGGCATACTTGGTGTATTTGACACCTGGAGTGGATTGTTTTTAACACCCCCGTCTCACCATGCCTCTTTCCTGTTCTCTTCTCCCACGTCACTCCTGGCTTGTGGCCTCCTGGTGAAAGTCCTGCCCACCCTGGCTCCATCCACCACTTCTGTCCACATGGCTTGGCAGCTCCAATATGGCGGCGCTTTGTGGGCCCCGG
This sequence comes from Gekko japonicus, assembly GCF_001447785.1. Lineage (NCBI taxonomy): Eukaryota > Metazoa > Chordata > Lepidosauria > Squamata > Gekkonidae > Gekko > Gekko japonicus. The sequence goes on from NW_015170951.1 coordinate 230,156, forward strand.
CTGCTGAGCCACCGCTGAAGATTCCCAGCCCCACCCTTCGCACGCCCCACCCAGGTCACTGTCAACACACAATGGGTATCCGTGAACAATTCAACATATGCAAAATATAGTATCGTTTGTGGAGTATCTTATTTGTCAACTTCTGTTTGAGGGATTCCTTTGACAGACCTTACTAATAGTGTCAAGGGAAGCCTGGTGGGCTGGGTGTGTGCATCTTAATGAACTGCTGCTTTGCTCATCCAAAGATAAGTCTGTGGGATGTGAAGCCCTTTTGCTCTTTGCCATCAGATGTCGCTGCCATTAGGAATCACCACTTAAGCTAGCCCTGCTGTTTTAGAAAGTAACCTAACATGAAAGAGCCAGGAAAACTTCCACAGGCTCAACCTGTACATGCCAGAAATCTGTTAAAGGTACAGGAAGAAGGAGGAGGAGGAGATTGGATTTATACCCCCCGCCCTTCACTCAGAGTCTCTGAGCGGCTTACAAACTCCTTTCCCTTCCCCTCCCCACAACAGACACCCTGTGAGGTAGGTGGGACTGAGAGAGCTCTGACAGAAATTGCTCTTTTTCAAGAACTGCTCTTATCAGAACTATGGCTTGTCCAAGGTCATCCAGCCAGGTGCAAGTGGAGGAGGAGTGGGGAATCAAACCCGGTCCTCCCAGATTAGAGTCCGTGCATGTAATGTATCCATCTCCGACCGCGTGCGAGGCTTGGTCTCCACGCAGTCATGCGAAGCGACCGAGCTTCACTCCCAGGAACAAGGGGCCAAGAGGATCTAAACTGGGGGACTGAAACGTGCAGGTGGCAGGAGCGTGCAGGCAACGTCAGTCCCACCCTGCGGACCTCTGTCCCGCAGAGGGTCTGGGCGAGGGGAGATCCACCCAGAGGAGTGTCCAAGGGAGGGCAACCCCCCGCCCTGCAGAGCATCCTAGCCAGGGGAGCTGTACCCTGTGGAACCTCCAGAGAGAAAGAGAAACTGAACTCTGCCCTGTCCTCCACCTCATCTTGGTTTGTTTTCAGCTCTTTCCTTCCAGATGAGATACAAGACTGAACTGAGACAGGCTGAAGGAACAGGGATAAAAGCAACAGAATGCAGCAATTCAAGGCTAGGAGGGGGAGGGGGAGGTGGTCCCCCATGCCCATTTTGTTTTTTAAAGAATCCTTCCCCTTTTCAAATGTGGGTGGGCGGGCACACACACAAGTGCATTTGGATCCCCCTCCGTGATCAGTTTGACCACACTGATTCAGATCTCCATAGGCACATATCGTTTGAAAGCACTCCCTTTTTTCTAGCACTTTGTTGCCAGGAAAGGGCAATGTTAAGTCAACTACTTAACAAAGAGTCCGAGAGTGATTTCAGCAAGTGATTCAGCTTTAATGGACAATACTTAACACAACCAGAACAGAACAACCAGAACAACATTAGCACCGCAGTTGTGCTTCTTTTAAACTCTCCCGGCTAATGTAGCCACACCCTACTGTACATAACAGCCAATAGGATTGTAAGAATAATGTCCAATCACAGACGTTCCCTCTCAGGGAACTGGATGGTAGGTGATTGGTCAGCTCTTCCTGGGCTACCAATAGCCAGAGGAATACGTTTCCCTTGAAAATCAGATACCCGTGTGTCCGCTGGCTTCAGCCGCCGCCGACTGGGTTGGAAACAGCCGCTGCCACGTTGTTGATGAGATCACCGTGACTAATGATCCTGAGTCGACCTCCATGCTGCACAGGACGCTGTCTAGGTGGAGGATGATGTGGATCTTACTCTGACAGCCGGTGCGAAGGACAGTCTATGCGCACGACAGGCTAGTTGTCATCTGACAGCTGGCTTCCTTCACTGTTGCTTGGGATCGCTGGTTCCTGGCAAAGATTTCTTCTGCGGTCTGCAGACTCGTGCTCGACGGCTCCACCTTCCACACACTCAGCACACAATGTCTTTGGCCCAACACTGCTCGCGAAGGTGGCTCCTGCCACAACTGGCGCACGTTTGGCTGGATGCAGACTTCACTCTGGTCCGCTGGTCTGCTCCCGCCTTTACCGCGTAGAGGTCATCTCCCGCATCCTCGCTCTCGTTGCTGGAACCTTGGTGGTGAACATGCTGTTCTGTCAGCACCAGCTGCTGATGGACCTCTTTGGTCGACTTGTTGACTGCCTCTGCGGCGATGGCCTCAGAGTATGCGACAGCCCAAGTCAAAGTGGTGCGGGCGAACAAACGCTGTTGCGGCCTCTCATCCCTCATGCCACACACCAACCGGTCTCAAAGGGCCTCATCGATGTTCGCGAAGTTGCATGGACGCGCAGCATTGCGCAAAGCCGCCACGTATTCCGCTACCGACTCGTTTGCCGCCTGGCTCCGCTTGCAAAAAGCGTGCCGGCAGGCAATCTCTGAAGACTGGGGTGAGAAGTGGGCTTCTCCGTGATGTCCTTGAATGACACCATATTGATGTCTGCTGGGGAGACCAACGACCGGGCAGTATCGAAGACGCTCTTGCCACAAGAGTTCAGGAGGGTGGCCCGCTTCTTCGCCTCCGTCGTGATGTCATTTGCCTTGAGGTGGAACTCGAACCGCGTCAGGTAGGCGTCCCAGTCCTCTGTTGTGGGTTCGAATGCTTCGAACTTCTGGCTGTTGGCCATCACGGCAGGTGCTTCCACCTGGTGGTGCCTGCGGTTGATCGGCCACGGCGCGATGCTCGTCTCTGACCGTCGTGGGATTGATTTAAGTGGGGCTGCCTACCCGCTCTAGAATCCCACCTTCATCGCCAATTGTTAAGTCGACTACTTAACAAAGAGTCCGAGAGTGATTTCAGCAAGTGATTCAGCTTTAATGAACAATACTTAACGCAACCAGAACAGAACAACCAGAACAACATTAGCACTGCAGTTGTGCTTCTTTTAAACTCTCCCGGCTAATGTAGCCACGCCCTACTGTACATAACAACCAATAGGATTGTAAGAATAATGTCCAATCACAGACGTTCCCTCTCAGGGAACTGGATGGTAGGTGATTGGTCAGCTCTTCTTGGGCTACCAATAGGAATTGAGTGATTAGGATCCTTGCCCAGGATGAAGCTTTACATGGTGTTTCAATGAGTGAGGTCATACACAGTTTTTCATTGAATTGAATACACCACTGGCAATTCCTAATCTTTACAAAGTAGACGGGGAAACTGCATTTCAACCTAGCATTCGGCATAGATCTTAAAAGAATTTGGTGGCTCTCCCCACATCTCACTGTATTTGCTGGTGTAGTTCCAAACATGATTTGCTGAGTTTCAGGGTCAACAACAGAATCTGTAACCGTTTCTTCAGCACACTCTGTGGTATTGATAACAGCAGGATTGAGTTTACCCTGGTCAGGCTACATTATCCAAACGTGACAGAAAGATACACCTAGGCCAGGGTTTTCACCTTGGCTATATAGACTGAGCTGAGTGTTAGTTTGGTCTCCTTAAGTGGGAAATGGGTACGCAACTTTCTATTAGGGATGCCAGCCTCCAGGTGGGACTTGGGGGCAGTGTTCCCTCTAAGCTGAGTTAGTGTGAGCTAGCTCACAGTTTCTTAGCCTCCGGCTCACACATTTCCGTCTCAGCTCAGGAAGGATGGCTCCAGAGCAAGCTAATTCATGCAGTAGCCAAATTGTTCGCTCACAACTTTAATGCCAGCAGCTCACAAAGTAGAATTTTTGCTCACAAGACTCCACAGCTTAGAGGGAACATTGCTTGGGGGTCCCCAGGAATTACAGCTCATCTCCAGACTGCAGAGATCAGTTCCCATGGAGGAAACGGGTGCTTTAGAGGGTGGACTGTATGGCATTGTCCTGCTCTGAGGTCCTCGTCCGCCCCAGGCTCCATCGTCAAATCTCCAGGAGTTTCCCAGCCTGGATCTGGCAACCGAATGCCCCACAATCCCCTGCTGGTGGCCAAGGGGACCTGGCATCCCTATGACTGGAGGTTAGATCTAGCCAAGCTGCATCTTCACTTTCCTTAGCAGAGGAATGTTTCAAAAAAACTGGCCATAGCAGAACTGAACTAGGGCTTGAGTGTTCAGTTTGGACCATGTAGGGTCAACAAAGTTGGCCTTTAAGGAAACTCTCTTTTATTGCCCTCATAACAGTGCCAGTTTTTCGTAACAATGTCAGCCATGTAGCATATTAGCACATTGTTAAGATTTCCCCAAGCTGGCCTGTCTTTGAAAGAAGTAAGATGACTTGGCTAGCGTGTGCAAGGTTTCAAGTTTCCACTCCCAGCTTTCAAGCAGCTGGAAAACACAGCTAGGAGGCTAGCTTGATTTTTAGTGTGGAAGGCTTTGTCTCAGTGGCCACTGGGCACCATCTTCCTGCTCTCGCAAGACACTCACAAAACCCTCCTTTTTGTACTTCTAGTTGTACAGTGTTGTCTACTGGGCTGTTTCATCTTCCTCAACATTTTCCTCATCCTCATTGGAGGCGGTCAAGAATTCATATATGACCGCACAGACTCCCAAAAGCCAGGCCAATACTGTGCCCGCTGAGAAGATGCAGAAGCCAATCAGGCCCAGGAACAGATAATCTTGGTCGTCAAAATGGATGTAGCACTTGTAGTGGAGCTGTTCTGGGCCCTCTTCCAGCATTCTCAAGCCATGCATGAACGCTGGACTGTAGCAGGTGGTGTTGTCTTCATCTGTGGAAACACAGGGATGAAAACAAGCCTTGGCTTGTATTTAAAGACATATCGATCCATCTACAAATGGTTGTACACTGCCTCATCATCCCTCATTCTTTTCGTCTGGTTCGTAACTTAGCCTCCCTTATTGGTTTGCTTGTAAGGGCTAGACTAGACATTATGGCATCTATGGGTACCCTCTACACTGCATGCCCCTTTCACTTTCTTGGATCATCGGGCTTTATGGTGACTTTGCCGTCAGTGCAGTGTTGCCCCCTGGGGGTATCTGGATGTGGTTTTGAGCGGCACCTTTTCTTCACTGTAGAGAAAGTGTGGAGCGAATGCCAGGTGCGGAATCGCCCTATAAAGTCCGATGTTCAAAGAAAGTGACAGCAGCAGGCAATGCAGAGGGGAATCCCGATTCCAGCGCAGAATCATCCTGTGTGTACTGGCAAAATCCAGTTGGAAAGGGGATTGAAAGTGGATTACTTAGTGTGTGTGACTGCAGCTCTTAAGACCAGGGCAAAACAGCATCCAAATAACCCAGGGCAACAGCAGGCTGAAACCAGGCTGGCCACTGAAGGGAGGTCATGTGATGCAGAACGGGGGATAATCCCAGAATAAAAAGAAGGCCGAATTTGACTTTCGTGCAAAATGGGGGGGAGGGGCTGGATTAAAAAGAAGGCTGAACTCGGTTTCAGTGCAGAATTGCTTGGAGGACACGGCAGTGAACATGGATTAAAAGCAGAGGGCAGGGAGGGCCTTTGTTGCAGCCGGCGGTGCCAATCTGAATCAAGGCTGCAGGAGCAGGAACGGAGCAGCAAAGCTCCCATCGGATCCCGGACCCAACCTTGCCTACTTTGTAATGTATGAAGCCGCCTGAAGAATCCACTCACGTAAAGCGGGCAGGGATGTTCAAGCTGAGCCCCCACGTTATCGATGCCGTCTTGTGTCAGCAACTGACACGGTAGAAGGCGCTTCTTATTTCGCTCCCAAGAGGAAACAGGAGCTCTGCCACCTGATAAGGTTACACCGAGCATTAAAGTTTCACCACGGTTCTCACAAAAGGCCCCCAGAGGAACGGCAAAATGATGTGTCTTTCTCACGCTCAACGTGTTGCAAAGCTACAAGGGAAGAGGTGAGAAGCAGAGAAGCCTTGGCGAGCCCGCCCTTCCTTTCACCTCTTCACCTCCCATTCATCCCTGGCCATGGCCCCGGGAGAGAAATCAGAACCGTCCTGCAATGTAGGTTGCTTTGTGTGGGGAGTCGTGACGTGTATTCATTTCCAAATGAAGGGAAAGAACAATTAAAAGGCCGATGCATTCATTTGTGCAATGGGCATGAAGAGGCGGCGGGAGTGGGGGTGGGGGGATGTCCTTTGTGTCAGGTTCAAATCTCCACTCTGCCACGGAAGCCCAGAGGTAACCTTGGTCCCATCATACTCTCTCAGCACAACCTACCTCATAGGGTTGTTGTGAGAATAAAATGGAGGTGTATGGAATAATGTATGATGCTCTAAGCTCCTTGGATAAAGGGCAAGATTAAAATCAACCAACTAATCAAACTGCCACGCACCCACCCATTGCCTAAGAGACTTAGACTCATAGAATCCTGGAGTTGGAAGGAACCCACACAGGGTCATCTAGTCCAGCCCCCTTGCACAATGCAGGAAATGCACAAATACCTCCCCCCAGTGACCCCTGCTCCTTGCCCAGAAGATGGCAAAAAACCCTCCAGGATCCCTGGCCAGACTGGCCTGGAGAGAAATTGCTTCCTGACTCCAAAGTGGCGATCAGCATTTCCCTGGGCACGTAAGAGAGGGCCACAAGTACTAAGCAGTGATGCAGCCCCTTCCTGCCCTCCCTCTCGTGATCTGCCCAAGTTCACAGAATCAGCCTTGCTGTCAGATGGCCATCTAGCCTCCGATTAAAAACCTCCAAAGAAGGAGAGCCCTCACTATTCCAGCAATGTGGAAACATGGTAAGGGTTCCAAGAAACCAATGTGGATGAACCGAGAGCTTCAGAATAAGCTAAGGGAGAAAAGGGAAATGTTCAGGACATGGTGGGGTCAGACCTCTAAAGAGGAGTATATGAGGGTTACCAGGTACTGCAGATCAGCCATCAGGGAAACCAAAGCCCAGTATGAGTTGGGTCTGGCCAGGGGGGCTACCTGCAATAAGAAAAACTTCTACAGGTATGTGAGAAGCAAACGCAAGGTAAAAGAGGCAATTGGACTGCTATGTTGTGCCATTAAGAGCAGAGGAATGTTTCAGCTCCAGCAATGAAGGCTGTACCATTTGTCCCTTGATGATCTATGTTTTGTTGCGATGCCAATAAAGGTAGCTGATGATGAGACGAGACTGCTTTGGGGAGTAGAAGGAGAAACTCCGGTGGAGGACAGAGAAAAAGCAGACAGGCTTAATGACTTTGCCTCTGTTTTCTCCCAGAAGAACTCGAGCCCATCTAGAGATGGTATAGGACTTAACAGGACACCTGAGTGCCCAGTTGACAGTGACAGGGAGGTTGTGGAGGGGCACCTGACTGCACTGGACGAATACAAATCCCCTGGGCCAGATGGTGTGCACCCAAGACCTGGGAAACTACAGGCCGGTCAGTCTGACTTCTGTTGCTGGGAAGATATTAGAGCAGATTTTAAAGGGATCGGTCTGTAAGCATCTGAAGGACCACTTAGTGATCCGGGGAAGTCAGCATGGTTTTGTCCGCAACAGATCTTGTCAGACCAACCTGGTTTCCTTCTTTGATTGTGTGATGAGTTTACTGGATCGTGGGAACTCTGTTGATGTGATTTACCTGGATTTCAGTAAAGCTTTTGATAAGGTTCTCCATGACATTCTGATGGGCAAACTGGAAGACTGTGGACTGGACTATAGGACAGTTTGGTGGATAGGGAACTGGTTAGAGGACCACACCCAAAGAGCGGTGTGGTCAATGGCATTTCATCAGATTGGAGGTGTCCACTCCCACGAGCTGGTCAGCCCCTCCTGTCGCACCATCCGTCATGGTGAGGACGAGTGGGTGTGATGGGTGCTGGCAATCTGTCACGGTAGAGCCAGGGAGGCAGGTAGGCAGACAGGGGGAGTCACAATACAAGTCCAAAGGTCAGCCGGGAGAGCAGTCAGCAGAGCATTAAACAAGTCCCAAAACACCAGACAAAGCCGTAGTCAAACGTTACCAGAGGTCAGAGTACAGGGAGCAAAGCCGAGGGCGTGGTCAGGTTCAAAGCTGGAAGTCAGGAGCCAGAGGAGTCCAAACACAAGCCAAGTCCAAAAGCCACAGAGTGAAACAGGAATCAAGGTGCAGAGCTTCTGGTTCTACGAACGAGGTTGCCAGCACAAATTGCTCATGGCCAGAGGCCCTACTAAATAGTGCTCTGGCCCATTAACCCATTAGCACCTTTGTGCAAGGTCCTGGCTGCTGTTAAAACTCAGGGCTCAAGGATCTCCGCCCTCTTGAACGTGCTTCTTTTCGTCGGCTAGGCAGCTCCTTACGTCTCTGATCCCTAAGCCTACTTACAGGTGGGGGAGATGCAGGTGGTGAACTGCTTATGGCCTGCTCAATCCCAGGTGCAAACCGTCCTGTAGTTGACTCAGATTGCTCTGTATCCTCCTCAGTACTTACAGTAGGTGCAGATCCTGATTCTTCTTCAGCTCTTAAAGGCACTGAATCCTCCCCTCTTAGGCTGTCAGGAGCTGGCTCTGGGGCTGAGTCAAGGGCAGGCATGACACTCCGTCTTGCAAGCCCTGCAGAACTGCATAAGGTCCTGCAGGGCCCTGATCTCCTCCAGGAGCTCATCCCACCAGGTAGGGGCCACCACTGAAAAGGATCTGGCCCTGGTCACAGCAAGCTTTGCCTCCTGGGGGCCTGGAATCACCAGGCGGTGTTGTGTCCCCGACTGAAGTGCTCTTGGGGGTATATGTGGGGAAAGTCCCTTAGGTAAGTCGGACCCTGGCCATCTAGGGCTTTAAAGAGCCAGTTTGGTGTAGTGGTTAAGTGCGCAGACTCTAATCTGGGAGAACCGGGTTTGATTCCCCACTCCTCCACTTGCACCTGCTGATGTGACCTTGGGTCAGTCACAAGCTTTGGCACAGCTGTCCTTGAAAAAGAGCAGTTTCTGTCAGAGTTCTCTCAGCCCCACCCCCCTCACAGGGTGTTTGCTGTGGGGAGGGGAGGGGAAAGGAGTTTGTAAGCCGCTCTGAGACTCCAAGTGAAGGGCGGGGTATAAATCCAATCTCTTCTTCTTCTCTCTCTAAAGGTAAGTACCAGCACTTTGAAGCGGATTCGGTATGCTATTGGCAGCCAGTGCAGCGCTTTCAGCCCAGGCCAAATGTGCTCCAACTTGGGGAGACCCATCAGCACTAGCTGCAGCTTCCGGATCTGTGACAAAGGCAACCCCATGTAGAGAGCATTATAGTAGTCTAACCTTGAGGTGACAGTCGCATGGATCACTTTAACCAGGTCATCGCAGTCGAGGAAGGGAACCAACTGCCGAACTTGCCTAAGATGGCAAAATGCAGATCTGGCAGTGGCTGCCACCTGGGCCTCCATAGTTAGGGAGGGATCCAGGATCCATTCAGACAATGAGGTTTTCTACTCACGGAACAATAGGGAATATTTGCCACCAAACAGCTGCTGTGGCCAGAGCAGGCCTGTAGCCACGGGGGGCATTTGGGGGCAATGTCCCCCACTGATGAGTGCCGCCCCTTGGACAAAAAAATCCATGAAAATTTTTTAAAGATGTAAGATGCATGTGGCAGGTCCAAAATGACCCCAGAGGCAGTCAGGGAAGCTTCAGTCTCATTTTCTTTTTTTCGGGCCAAAAAATAAATAGGTTTTAAAAAATGTATATAAAATAAAATAAAATTGCAAAATGCAAAAGAGAGAGAGTCGGAGATCCCCCTTCCTCCTCCCCGGCTTACACAGAAAAGCAGCCCAGAATCGAGTCTCTCCGATCGAAAGGACTGGAGGACGAGAGGAGGACTGGAGGTCGCAGCGGAGCCGGAGCTGCTGCTGTTACTGCTGGAGGCTAAAGAACTGTGAGCTGGCTCACACTGACTCAGCTCAGCGGGAACACTGGCTGCCTCCTGTGGCAGACTGTTCCACTGATGCCCTCCCCTGGAAAGTTCTCCACTGCAAAGGCCCTTTTAATGGGACAGGAGCCAGACAAGCCTAGCAGTGGCGCAGTAGCACAGGAGGTCCCCCGTAGGGCACCTTAAAGACTAACAGCCTTTATTCCAGCATAAACTTTCACAGATCAGAGATCATGTCATTACATGCACTGGTGCCCACCTCTGTTAAGTTGATGTTTTTTATGTTCACAACAGAAGGGGTAGGAGGAGATGTTACCCCGAAAGTCCAATTTAGAACAGGATCTAAATCAAAAGAGTAGGAGGTTCACTCAGAGTGGGTGAGGGCAACCCACAGGTAGGTGAAGTAGGATTAACACAAAATCTAGTGGAAGGTAAACAGATACAATAGTAAGTTATAGAAAGGTAAGCAAGCTATTAGCACATAGAGTGAGTGAGGAAGACCTGGGGAGTAAATAATCTTGAACTTGTTAATGAATTCTAATTCAGCCATTTCACACTGGATTCCCCCTTTGAAGTTGCCTTCTCTGAGAACAAACAAGCCTAGCAGTAGTAGCTGCCATTGGGTTTTTCTAACCTCTGGCACCAAAATCTCTGACCAGGTCCAGTATATGTGTGCTATGTGTGCATGCAAAGGATGTCAGATAGGATCCACGGTACTTTTTATTAGACCATCAGTGACATTGAGAGGGTTTGGGTCTTGTGGGCTCCTATCCACCTTTTAAAAAAAAATTCCAATTCAACAGTCTTGTCCTTTATAGGAAAGGGTGGGTGAGGCGGGAGACATGCCCCAAATACTCACCTAGAAAAGTTACTCCGCTCTCTTTCATCCAGTTGAAGAGTTCCACAAAGGAGCAGTTACAAAACCAGGGATTCCCACCTAAGCCTAGGCTTCTCAAGTTGGGCAGGTCCCGGACAGTGCTCGTGTCTATGAACGCCAGGCCGCAGCGGCTGACATCCAGGTGCCTCAGCCAGGTGTTGTTGGCAAAGGAGTCCTTCTCGATCTCTACCAGGCTGGGGTTGTCTGAGAGCTTCAGCACTACCAGGCTACTGAGCTGGGAAAAGGTGCCAAACGTGACTTGTGTGAGGTTGTTGAAGCTGAGGTCCAAATAGACCAGCTTGATGATGCTGACAAAGGTGAAGTCCAAGTCCTCCCCGAGCGCATTGCCACGGCAGTCCAGGTAGATCAAGTCACCGAGGAAGTTGAGCTCCACTGATGGCAAATGGCTGAGTTTGTTTTGCGCCAGAATCAGCTGCCGGGTGTCCAGGGGGATGGTGGATGGAAACTCCTCCAGCTGTTTCCCTGTGCAGTTCACGGCCAGATACTGGCAAGTGCATTCCTTTGGGCAGCTCACGCATCCCACCGCACAGCCAATTCCCACCAGAAGCACCATCCACATGCCCTTGGAGCTCTTTGAAGGAGGCAGGACGTGGCCCACCCAGCAGCTGCAGCAGCAGCACACCTTCTCCCCTGCAGTTTGCTGTGCTTCGTGTAATTCTGGGAGAGCAGCCATTTCCCCCCGTCACTCGCCCCGAGGGGAGTTGAGGTTCTCAGTTTCCTAGGAGGCTCTTTGCTCACCGAGACCTCTGGTGAACTGTCAGTGAAAGCATCTGGGGCGGAGAGAAAGCTCATCTGCCGGGAAATGCAGAGTAGCCGCAGGCTGCTAGAAGCCTCTCCGTGTCATGCTGTCAGTTGACACCTTGGTGACGTCCCCGGGTTACTCACAAGTGGACATGGCTCTGGCACTACCTCTGCATCTATTCAGGTGTGCCTCTGGACTTGAGGTGTCTTTGTGGTTGGCACACGTGCCCACTGTGCCGTTTCCAGATAACTGGATGTATTTTGGAGAGCGCGGGGAGGAGAGAAAAGCCCACTAGCAGCCGTTGAATCGGGTCTGGGTTGAGTTTGTTTCTCCTCTGCTTGCAGGTATGGAAGCCTGAACTGGGCCAGCATTGCAGGCCCTGTGGCATGAGCATGGGGCGACCCAGGATATGGATTTGCATATTCTCTGTTGGTTTACACTGTTTCTTAATGGCCTGTTAGTGTTTTTTAAGCTGCTTTGGGTCCCCCTTGGGGAGAAAAGTGGGATTTAAATGCCTAAACAAATAGTAAAAAACTGTTTTCATAGAGATTCATAGAGCAGGCAAGCTTTGTGAGAGGGAACTTGACTTGCATTTTGCCACAGAAAACTGTGTCCTGTACATACAATACCATTTATCATTCATTCACTCAATTTATACTACCTTGACCTGGATGGCTAGCCCAACCTTGTCAGTTCTCTGAAGCCAAGCAGGGTCCGCCCTGGCCAGTCCTTGGATGGGAGGTCGCCAAGGAAGTCAAGGGACGTTGTGCGGAGGCAGGGGAGGGCAAACCGCCACTGCTTGCCTCCAGCCTTGAAAACCCCATGAGGGGTCAACACAAGTTGGCTGTGACCTGGTGGCCCCTTCCACCACCGCGCGTACTAAACGACTGCATCAGAATGAAGGCCAGGGAAGAACTCTCTCCGTTGCCTAGTTTTCTGCATGCGGGGGGTTATTTTTGTAATGTTGACCCTTTTCCCATCATGCAATCTTATCTGGAGAGAGTCAGAAATTCTGCTGCCTGCTGCCTGAGAACCCATTCCTGGGAGCGTGCCCTGCTGAATAAAGTGGTTTTCTGGGCAGGCCTGCTTAGGAGTGCTCCTGTGATCATCTGGTCTGCTGTCTGTGTGAACCAGGACACACAAGCTTAGACAAGGGGGGTACTGAAATCATTCCAACAGTTATAGGGTTGCCAAGTGTACTCACCCTTTGGAGCGGGGGAGCCTCGCCGAGGTCCGGGAGCTCTTGCAGGACGCGCGCACGAAGCTCGCGCGCCGGCAGCACATCACAGGAAGTGACATGCTGCGTCGCTCACGTTGGGGGCGTGGCCCAGATCGTAGGGGGGGGGAAACCATATGGTTCACAACAGAAGCCAACGTGAGCGACGTGCCTGCGTCACCTCTGGTGACGCAGCTTCGGGGGCAGAGTTCCCCCCGAGGCCCGATTCCACCGCGGCAGAAACTGGGCCTCCAAAGCGGGGGATTCCCCACCCACCCCGCCCCCACTTGGCAGCCCTAAACAGTAATATTGCAGTCTTAACTTTAAGGATATATACATCAATAATGTCAGTTTCTTTCTACTAACATGAAAAATTCTCAAACACTTGACTTAGAATAACTTCAACAGGGTATTACAGTTTTTTTTAACAATCATATTAAATTAGGTGGGGCAGTGTCCCTGCGGCAATAAGTCCTCCTTTCATGAGGTGGCGCTCTGGTGTCACAGTAGCTGAGGGTCACGGCTGCAGAATGTCCATTCATCCTTCCACTCAGATCTCTGGTGTCATGGCTGTGCTTCAGCTTTAGTGTGTTGACCGAGATATCACCCCATCATCCCATTCACCACTGTTTCCTCCTTCCCTGCCCCTTCTTTAGGGTTCCTTGGCTTCCCCTATTTAATGCATTTATTTTAGTTAAAACATCTGGGAGCCACCTTTCTGTGTGGTGGAACTAAAAAAAAAATTAAAAATTTTCGGGAGGCACATTTGTGGTGGAACTCAAGGCAGCTTAGAATGTAAGCAGGACATGATAAAAATAAGAATGATGAAACCCTACAGAGGTCAGAGATGAAAAGGCAGAGATCCCTACGGCACCGTCCCTTTTAGTCGCCTTCCCACTCTCCAGGCAACCCACCTCTGTTTCTTCCTCTGTCTTCAGCTTCTCCCCCTCCTTTCCTACCTGTCATGGCCTCCGCGTGAAGTCTGGCTACGCTCTGTGGCGGCCACCAGCTCAGGGCGGGTCCCAGCTGTGCAGCAGGCCAGACCGAGGGCTCTGGAGCCACCGGTGCCAGGCCAGGCCAGGCCAAATCGTATCGGTGGCAAGTTCCCAGAAGTTGCTCCTGGGCACATCGTTGGGACATGATGGGGGGGGGGGGGGCTTTCCAGGGCTGTTTTGGCCCCCAGTCCACTCCTGCTCCCCCTCCCACAGCTGGGCTTTCCAGAAATCAAGGCTCAGAATGTTTGGCAGAACTGCTGCGGTTGCCAGGCAACCCCACCCCAGCAGCCACATAATCCAGTGAAGAAGGCCTGATTGGCCGGAAACTCGTTAGGCCACAGTAATTATTCCTTGTGTACTCTTCGTTCGTACTTGTTAACGAGGCTTTCATTGGGCCCTTGTATGTTAACTTTCCCCCAAATAAACACATGTATTTTTACTTACAATAAGTTTACAGCCCTGTCACCTGGGTGCCGGTAGGCAGCCCCACCCCTGTATACTATGTGGCCTTAGATAAGGAATTGTATTTGAAACTGCCTGTAAACCGCTCAGAGACCCTTTGGGGTCAGAGCGGTAAATAAATCAAATGAATAAATAAATAAATAAATAAATAAATAAATAAATAATATGAGGTTTTAACTATTGGCCCTACGGCAGTTTTTTTCAGGCCCCTAGCTACAGTAAGGCATTTTGGGGGGCCGGCCCCTTAATTAAAAGCCCAGCCCCACAAAAAGCCATGATCTAAGAGGGTCAAGCTAACAAACTATTATAAAAATAAAAATATTTATTATGGTGTACACATAAATAAACATACATAATACATACATAAGAAATAGTCCAAGTATCAGACTCTTAAAGCTTATTACATTCAGAGCAGATAGTTATACATGTCCAATTGGTGGGTAAAGCTTTTGACCAATAGACCATACACGCGTTTCAGCCCCTTAGGGCCCTCCTCAGTGGTCAGTATCCCTATTGTATAATAACACACATCCTGAAATAAATGTAGATATCCAAATATCCCCCTCCAGACTATCAGGATCAGTTCCCCTTGAGAAAGTGGCTGCTGTGGAGGGAGGGCTCTTAGGGTCCCCCCTCCCCAAACGTCATCCCCCCCAGGCTCTGACCCCCCCGCCAAATCTCCAGGTATTTCCCAACCTCCAGGTGGCACCGGGAGAGCTTCTGGAATTACAGCTCATCTCTAGATGACGGGGGTCACGATCCACTGGAGGTGCGGGCTGCTTCAGAGGGTGGGGGCCATGGCATTATCCTTGGCTGAGGCCCTTCCCTTCCCTAGACCCTAATCCCTCCCCAGGCACCCAGGAATCTCCTAGCTCAGAGTTGCCAAGTTGGGAGTGCTTCCCAGCACTGGGGGAGGGACTGGAGAGACCCTTTCCTGGCCCTGACACTGCACTTCTAAGCAGAGTTACACCCTTCAATGGGCTTAGAAGGGTGTAACTCTGCTTAGGGTCACCCTGACAGTATCTCAAATAAGGCCCGGCTCAAATGGAGCCTGGTAAAGGAGAGCCACATTTTGACAGCTGGGTGTCGTCAATTGCTTTCCCCTCCACTCCTGGTTCCAGATTATGGGTTGGATCTCAACCAGCTTTTCCATGGATGAAAAAATGAGGAAAGGGACCCTTCTGACCTCCCAAAAGACCATGCTGGGGACCATGGGACCGGCATGGAGAAAAGCCATTTAGGATGGGGGGGGAGGTAACTGTAATAAAGAGGCAAATTAGGTTCGATTGAGTGAAAAAGCTGGCTGGATCCAGCCCTCTTTTGTCAAAATGCTCCTATGGTGAAATAAGGAAACAGGATGAAACCTGGAAATTCTCCCACCTTCTGACAGCTAGGTAAATGTTAACTGGAATGCTCACAGGTAATACAATCCTGACACCTTGTGGCTACATTAAGCCAAATCTAAAACTGTTTTGGAGTGTATTACTTTACTGGTATTAGGAAAATACCTCTGCCTGTAGTAGTTAAAGAAATGTGACCTGGAGTTGTGGCTAGTATTGAACTAGGATCTGGAAGGCCAGGTATGAATTGCCACTTGCTAGGTGACCTTAGGCCAGTCACACAGACTATTTTTATTTATTTATTTATCCTTCCATTTGTATACCGCTCACCCCCTGAGGGCTCTGAGCGGTTCACATATTTAATCAGTACAAGTCCTAGCCTAGGACCACATACAGGGGTGTGTGTGTGTGTGACTAACCTACCAGGCACCCTTTGTAGCAAGTTGTTTTTTTGTTGTCTGCGTCCTCCTGGCACTGGTCTTGATTTACGACTTCCTGGCTATTGCGACACCTTCGAGTCTGGGCCGAGCGCACGTCCGCGCATGCTCGCTGTCGGCCTCTGTCCATCAGGTTCCGGCCTGTCACATTGCCCCGCCTCCGTGTCTGTTGGCCAGCCTCCTCTCGCTCGCCAGCTGCCACCATGCTTTTCTGCCACCGCCGCTCGTTGCTCGCTCACGCCGCCGCCGCTACACCACAAGGGACAGGTGCCCCCTCCCGCTCTAAGAGCAGGTACCCAATTTGTCTATTTACCCTTTAACGGGCTTTCGAGCCGTTGGGTGGGCGGGAGCTAGGACATAGGGCCGGGAGCTCACTCCGGCCGCGGTGGGGCTCGAACAGTCAAAGCTGCTTGGCCAGATGTAATGCAGGCTTCACTTACCGCCTGCGCCACTGCTCCCTATCCTACCTTGCAGGATTCTTGTGAAAATATAGTGGAGGAAAAGAAAGGAGACTGACATAAGCTTCTGTGCATCGTCATTGGGGAGAAAGCCAGGGTATAAATGAAATAAATGAAATAAATAAATGTCTTTGCAACTGTAACTGCATGACCTGGTTGTTACCAAATTAGCAAGGATAAGTCTGTGCACCTGGTGTCCCAGGCAACCACTATGTTAAGTCCTGAGCTTAACAAAGAGTCGGAGAGTGATTTCAGCCAAAGACTCAAGTTTATTCTCTTCACGATCAGTTCTCCAACACGGTACAACATCTGATAGCCCGAACAGCTTGTCCACTGTAACTGTTCGGTATTTAAACATTCCCGGCTAATATAGCCACTCCTACTTTACAGTTAACAACCTATCAGGTTGATCGCATAAGGTCCAATCACAAACATTCCCGCTTGCCGCTTGCTTGAATGTGATTGGTCATGTAGTCTTGGACTAGAATCCTCTGTCCAAGACGAAGCTTAGCATTGCTTCCCAATGGGATGTTTCACACACATCCTAATGTACTCATGGCAGTATCTGAATACATTACACACTACATCCAGTCTAATGCTGGAGTGTTACAACTTTGAGCCTAACATTGCCCCTCCTATGGAGAGTTATTCCAGTCTAAGCCATTGTCTTCAATGGCATAGTATGGCATCAATAGCATAGTTGCACCAGAAACAACAGAGAGCACAGTCATAGCAACACTGGCAGACCTTCCCTGGAAGCCCCACCCTTGACAACCCATTAGGGTGTCAATTGCCAGGGATGCAACCAATCAACTGATGGTGACGGCTGAACAACCCCATGTCACTCAGTTCCTCATGTACATCTTTCTCCACACACACACAACACACAGCAACACTTCCCTGTGGCAGGGGTCCCCAACATTTTTGAACCTGTGGGCACCTTTAGAGTTCTGACAGTTTGGTGGGAGCAGCCACAAAATGGCTCCTACAAAACGGGTATCACTGGAGGCGGAGCCAGCCATGAAATGATTGTTGCAGCTTCCCTCCAGTCTACCAGTACA
Source organism: Gekko japonicus (assembly GCF_001447785.1). NCBI lineage: Eukaryota > Metazoa > Chordata > Lepidosauria > Squamata > Gekkonidae > Gekko > Gekko japonicus. The sequence continues at coordinate 247,457 of NW_015170951.1, forward strand.
GATCCTTGTGCTGGGGCGGCAGCTGCCGCCAAAGCAACATTTTAAAAAATCTGCATGGCCCATCAAATCTCCAGTGGCCAATCAGAAGCTTGGCTGGGTGGCTTCCGGTTTGTGGATCAGTGATGGCGGTCGTTCTCCCCGGACCTCGGGGGGCGACTCACAGACCAGTGGTATGGAGGGGTGCTACCTCAAGTAGCACTCACACGGAGCATTTGTGATAGGCTCCAGGTCATAGGCCTTTTAAGGGGCAGCCTCTTTGATGGCTAAATGCCAGAGAATTAAGGCTTCCCTCTGCCCTGACGGTCAGTCTCGGCCAACTTCCCACGACACCAGGTCTGTAACTTGCCCCCCGACGGCCCCCACAAAATGCATGTTACCGTCCTTATAGAGGGGTCCCCCTGCTGCATGGAGATCGACACTGGGCTTACCTACTCCATCATCTCCGCGGATACGCTCCGCGCGCTGTGTCCCCGGGGGGGGGCCCTTACAGAAGTCACGGGATTTTCGGTTACGGGACTTCAATAAGAACCCCGTGGCAGTGAGGGGCTGGGGCAAGTTCCGGGTGCAGTTCCAGGACTTTAAGGGTACCCTAGACCTGCTAGTGGTCGATAGGCCTCTCGCCAGCCTGCTGGGGCTCGCTTGGTTCGAGGCCCTGGGACTCTCAGTGAATGGGATTCACCAGATCGGGGTGCGGGACTGGGGCACGGTGTGCCCGGAGTTTCCCCGAGTTTTTGATGACACACTGGGACGTTACACAGGGCCCCCCCCCCATATCCCTGGACCTAGACCCGGCGGTGCGGCCGATTCGCATTAAGGCCCGGCTACCGCCAATCGCCATGAGGCCGAAGGTTGAGACAGAACTGGACCGCCTCGTAGAACAAGGGGTCCTGGAACCAGTTGCGTCCACCCGATGGGAGACCCCCATAGTCACCCCCGTGAAGCCGAACGGGGATGTGCGTATTTGTACGGATTATTACATTCATTACAAAGTGTTATTTCTAATACATATAAAACAGAATAAGATACATACAACATATTACTAAAAGTGTATATCAAAAGGAATACATCTTAGTTGATATGGATTAAGATGCATACAACATATTACTAATAGTGTATATCAATAAGAGTGCATATTATACTGAAATTCCCTCCATGGTAGTATATATTTAATTTTAACTCTTTATGAATTGCTGAGATTTTTATTATGTGTTTATCATGTTTTAGTGACATGGAGATGTCTGTAAATATTTCGCAGTCTTCTATGATTTTTATATTTCAGAGGTATAACCAACTATGATATGTTTGCTTTAGTGGAAATCCTGAATTATCATGTATTCTAGTACCGGTGCCCACATGCGTATAAATTTAGAGTAGGTTGGTGCAGAGGGGTTACGTTTTCTATGTATGGAGTCTGTTATTTTGGTCCCATATCTTTTCTTACCATGCTGCTATTGTAGGTGGTGAGGTAGATTTTCAAGCTGACACTATCATTAATGTTGCCGTTTGGGTTTGATCTCGGCCTCTGGTCTCCTGGGGAAAACATGCTGGAAAATGACCATGGCATAATTGACTCTACTGTGAGAGCTGATCTGAGCATGCCACTTTTTCGGGCATTATGGGAACAAGCCGTGCTGAGTAAAATAAGTGTCTCTTTTCTTTGCCTGGAAGCGAAGCCATTACACATCCGGTGGGCCAGGAAGATGCCAGAGAAAAACTGGCTATTGGAGAATACCATTTGCAACACTGCTGCCCCTGGGAGTTGCAACCCTTTGCTGGCAAAACCTTCTTCCAAAAACCTGAAGATGTTGATTATAACAGCAATGTAAGATGAATTTCTGAATGGCATCCCTGCTGTTGCAGCAAAAGAACCACAATGAGTTTTGCAGTCCCTTAAATGGCCAAGAAATGAGGGGGATCATCCAATGCAGTGAGAGCCCAGCTGGAGTTTCAATCAGCATGATGGGTTGCTATCTGTTACTCTCAAAGACTAGAAGACAAGGACAGCAAAAGAACAGAGAACCCCCTCCGCAGCTACAACACCGTCCACTAATCAGAGCACAGCTCCAGGTACCACGAATGATGTTTTTATTTCAGACAATACCTATTGTAAGAGGAGTAAAAATATTTGACTTTTGGCAGAAAGAAATCTCAAAGTTTATTTGGGCAGGTAAGAAGCCAAGGATTAAGATGAAAATCTTATGCGATGCGAAAGAGGAGGTTTTTAGGTACCTAATTTCAGACTATACCATAATGCAGTATGTCTTGTCTGGCTGAAACAATGGATTTTGTTAGAAAACAAGAAGTTGTTGGCGCTAGAAGGGCATGATTGTAGATTTGGTTGGCATGCGTATTTATGGTATGACAAAGTGAAAGCCAATGGTTTTTTAAAACATCATTATATAAGAAGATCGCTCTTTGATGTGTGGATTAAATATAAAAGATTTTTTCAGATAAAAGACCGCTTTGGATTGTACCTGCAGAGGTAATAAAACCTTTTCCGTCATCTAGAGGAGAAGATTGGGTTCAATATAAAGACATGTTAAAACAGACGGGAAATACGTATGAAATGAAAATGGAAGAAGATTTGGCGTTCAGATATGGCTGGTTACAATATAGACAAATTTATGACTTGTTTAAGAAAGATAAAAATAAGTTTGGTTTTAGGGAAAAAATAATGAAATTGAAAATGTGTGGTTTGTAGGGGGGAAAACAAATTTCTAGAATGTATAAGGTGTTATTGACTTGGTATACTGAAGATGAAACGGTAAAGGAGCATATGTTAAAATGGGCAATCAATATGAATAAAGAAATATCTATGTCATCATGGGAATTTTTGTGGAAGAATGCAATGAAAATATCAACATGTAATAATTTAAAAGAAAATTGTTATAAGAAGATGTATAGATAGTATATGACGCCAAAAAAGATTGCAAATATGAATAGTAATGTTTCAAATAAGTGTTGGAAATGTAAAAAAATAGAAGGTTCATTATACCATATGTGGTGGACCTGTGAAAAAGCGAAAGAATTTTGGACTGATATACATGTAGAAATGGAAAAGATAATGAATAGTAAATTTAAAAAAGAACCAGAAATATTATTGTTAGGTTTAAAGATGGAAGACGTTAACATGACAAAAGGGACATTAATGTGGTATATGATAACAGCTGCAAGAATAGTGTACGTTCAATATTGGAAACTGGACAGAATCCCAGGCATAGAAGACTGGATTAGAAAACTGCTTTTTATGGCAGAAATGGACAAAATGACAAGAAAGCTGAAAGGTCTAGAGGCGGAAGAATTCTTTGCGGACTGGAAGGATTTTAAGGAATATTTAGAGAAGTATTGGGATGTAAAAGACAATCTGATTTGCTTTGAAAATTATTAAGTGAAATGTAATAGAGAAAAGAAATAGACTTACAATGATAAATATATGAACGGTTGTTACCTATAGCTATGTGATAAAGGATTAGAAACATGTTAGAATCTAAGATTTGAACCAGTGGTGGGAACGCTGTTGGAAGCCTATGAAAGGGGGGGGGAGTAGTAGAAAAGGATATATATTGAAGTTGATACAATGTGAATGTGTATTATCCTAATAAAAGTTGTTTTTTTAAAAAAAGAGCACAGCTCCAGGTGAAGTTCCCACATTGCCCAAGACGGGAAAACACAAATTCAAAAGAAGCAGAGGGAAAAAGGCCTTGATTATGTCAATGTACCCCTCCCCCCATGTCTACAAAGAGTCTAGTAATAGGCCAAGCAAGGACAGTTGATTCGGCAAGGGACAGAGAGGAATGTCAAGGCAACTGTTATTTTTAAAATATTTTATTTTGCTTTTAATTCCCATAATACAAGTTTATACAAAACATCATAACAAAGGAAGGAGTAACATTTAAACTAATTTATCAAAGATAACCTACAATATGCCCAAATCCTTCCCCCTTGGGTAACTGTGAGATGACTCAGAGGTAACCACCAATATGGTATTTCTAGTTCTATTAGTCCCTGTACCACTGAACGCATATTTCTTCGAGCCGTCAAGATTTCATACGGGAGATCTGGGAATGTTTGGGTGATAATGTCACCTTTTTGGCTAGGAGCAGTTTCTAAAATTAATTTCTTTGAACATCCACAATCTCTGCAATAACATTCAGGATTAAGACTGGTGACCTGGCTCTACTAGTGTTTAGTCTGTATGCTGTTGCAGACACTGTACCCGGAAGTTTCAGCTCCCCACTCAGCCAAGAGTTTAAAGCTGTAGTCAGGTTGGTATTCAGTTCAAAGTTTGGTGGAATCCCACGAATTTTAATTTTCCGCGCACGCACTTGAAGTTCTAATAACATTAACTTACTTTTGGACCAGGCTTCATAATCACGTAGCTCCAAGATAGCTTGTTTGTTATTTTTCACTTCTGCGGCAGCTGAGTCTGGACTGCTTTAATTTCTTCCATGCTTTTTGTTAATTTGTCTATTTTTGTAATCATTGGAGTGATAAGACTCTTGATTTCTTCTTTTATTTCTTGTTTCAGTTCTGTAAAAGAATCTTGCATGTTTTTTTTTTAATTGAGCCTTCACATTCCCTTTTGCTGGCCCAAGCCACCTCTCCTTCTGATGCAAGCGGTATGGGGGAGTCTTTGTTAGATAATTCCGTTTCTTCCTCAGCTGGTGGAGGTCTGTGTCTTTTCTTCTTTTGACCCTTGGGTCATCCCATCTCAGCCTTCAAGATGTCTACAAAGAGTCGATCTTCCGGTTTATGAAGCAGCAATGGCGGACGCTCTCCCCAAGCCATGGGAGAGCGATCCGCACACCAACGGCCTGGAGGGGTGCCACCTCAAGTGACACCCCCACGGAGCCTTTGCGATAGGCTCCAGGCCAGGGGGCTTTTGAGGGGTGGCCTCTTTGATGGCGTAATGCCAGAGAATCGAGGCTTCCCTCCGCCCTGACAGTCCAGCCACTGTGTGGCCCTCGGGCACTAGCTGGTTTGACCGGGACAAGCGCTGGAGATCGAGCGGAATGGCGATTAATGAGCGAGGTCAGAGAAACTGACTGACAATGAACATGAGTTCAGAATAAATCGGATTACTTTAAAAGCAAATTCCCCCCCTCCTCCGCTGACAAAAGCAGTTGCAAAGAGGGACGCCTCTTATGTGAATGAACTGATGTGATATGAAGGGGGAGAGGGGAGGAAATACAATGAGTGTGTTTTGAGAGACTTACTTGATCTTCGTCATCGTGGGGCGAGTTTTTCGAGCCGTGAAGAAGCGGTTGAAACTATAAACAAAATGGAGAAAATGGCGGCCCAGCAGAGAAAGCTGAAAACGAAATTGCCGGGCAGTCAGAGCTCAAAACTGGAAGAGGGAGCAGACATCATTAAACTGCTAGCGGATATGCTTAAGCCGGTGATGGAACAACTTGATGGTATTAACCAGCAATTGACCGTGATGAATAAGAACTTTGCATCTCAACACCTCCAGGTGAATGAAACGGAGAAAAAAGTGGAGCAGGCAAATGAGAAAATTAAAGAGATAGACACCACAAGCAAGAAACTGAAGAAAAGAATGGGAGAAGTGGAAATGAAGCAGAACGTCCAAGAAAATCGTTTGCTGCAGTTAGAGATGGAAAAAGCTAACATGATTCTCAGGTTCCAGGGAGTTCCTGAAGTAGAGCGGATATGCCATCTTAAAAGCGACATCAGCAACTCCACTGAGAATGGGAAATGTAATCATCAAAACTTTAAAAGACATTCCATTTGAAATTCGACAAATGAGGAAAAACTATAAGGATTTAATTTCTTTTCTCCAAACTAATGGAATATCGTACAGATGGGCAGTCTCGGAGGGTGTCATCTTTAAGATCAACGATAAAAGAGAGAAGATAGACTCCACCTTTAAAGCCAAAGAGTTTTTGCAGCGTCAGCTGGGAACAGAGGAGGAGTCTAAGGAGGAAGAAACAAAATCTAGTGACTCTGCCACCTCTGGAACGGAAGAGGACTCTGCTGCAGAAATGGGTGCAGGTCATGCCAGAGTTGTATATGATTTTAGAGACAGAAAGCCGAAGTGAAGGCAGAAGGACTCGGAAAATGGCCTTTTGAAGCGAAGAACAAGAAGATGATCAGAAAGTTCTCTCATAACAACTAACATATTAACACATTTGAAGCTGTGATAAACAAGAACTCTACAAGTATATTGTGATGTTAACACTTTTAGTACTAACACTTATATTAACAGGGATAAGATCTCCTCCTCTTGGGGTTTTAGCATAGTGTGGTTATCTTTCCTTTATCCCTAGTTGTAGTTCCCTTCCTAATATTTTCTTTGTAGTTCTGTAGTCTATTGCAAAATAAAAAAAACATCCCTTCGAGGGTTAAAAAAAAAGATGTCTACAAAGTGTCTAGTAATAGGCCAAGCAAGGACACTTGATTCAGCAAGAGGCAGAGAGGAATGTCAAGGCAATTATGACGGTTAACCCTGTGATAGTGAAACATGCATGGAGAAACCCATGGGAAGCTCAAGTCAGAAGAGGGGCGTTCTTAAATATATACAAACATATACGAAACTGTGTTTTATACTGAGTCAGACAAAGTCACCATACTCTGGTTGGCAGCAGTTCTTAGTGGTCTTCCGCCATCAACTACCATCTTATCCTTTAAACCAGCAATTGAAACGAGGGCCTTCTGCATTTAGGGCAGATGGTCGAATACTGAGCAAGAGCCCCTTATTTAAAATGCCAGACAGACAGTCTCAGGCAGGTGGCCCATCCCGGTCAGTATTTCTACTCTGAGTGGCAGCCACTCTCCAGGACTCTAAAGGCTTCAGTTGTTTAAAGGGAAGGATGCAGCTGTTTCATACACAGTTTCAGGGCTTTTTTGTGGAAAAAGCCCAGCAGGAACTCATTAGCATAATAGGCCACACCCAACAGCAGAAACTCATTAGCATATTGGGCCACACCCCTGACAGCACAGCTCATTAGGCCGCACCCCCATATTACCAGAAATGTGATCATCCAGCCACACCCACCTTTTGCTTCTTATTCTGTTTACCTTGTTTGTTGTCAAGACCCAGGGCCTTTTTTTTTGTAGCAGGAACTCCTTTGCAGGTTAGGCCACACACCCCTAATGTAGCCAATCCTAATGAGCTCCTGCTGTTGGGTGTGGCCTGTTATGCTAATGAGTTCCTGCTGGGTGTGGTTGCCAGGTTTCCCGTAGCCACTGTTGGGGGATAGGAGTGTCTGGTTGCCAGATCCAGATTGGGAGACTCCTGGAGATTTGGGGGGCGGAGCCTGGGCAGGAAGGACAGTGCCCACCCCTTCCCCCTAAACACCCACTTTCATCAGGGGGACAGATCTCTGTAGCCTGGAGATGAGCTGTCATTCCCAGGCCCCGCCTGGAGGCCTCTGGCATCCCTGCTCTGTCCAGGCTCTTTCCACGCTTTACCCTCATCGGCTTTTGAACGGTGTGTGGTGTCAACCTTAAGACACAGGCCCAGGCGGCGGGCAGCTGTGTTGGTCTGAAGCAGGAGGGCACGTGCCGAGTGAGTCCTTTCAGGCCCACAGAGGTTTACGGAAGGGAGGGCCTGCCCTTTCCACGCGCCATTCCGAGGAAGCGGGAGCTCCTACTGCCTCGGATACACGTTTGGGGGTCCCAGTCCGGAGGCTCCGGAGGTTTTGTTCCGGCAGCTTCCGCTGCTTCTATTAAGCGCCTCTTGACTCCGGGGTTTAAATCATGTAAAATAAAGCCCTGAGCAGGACTCCAGAGAGAAGGCGCAGAGGAGGCGCCCCCGGTACCTGAACGAGGGATCCGCGACCCCCTCCCCCTCCCCCAAAACCGAAGCCTCCAGAGAGACTTCCAGCCCCGCCCCCCCCGGGCGACCTCGGGCAGCACTTCCGCTTCGCACCAGGGAACCCTCCCCTCGAGACAGCACACCATGGAGACGCTGACGGATAGAGCGTCCTCGCGAGCTCGCGCAGGGCCGGGAGGTCTTTGAGGGACGGGCTACTAATAAGCACAGGAGGGGGAGGAGAAACCCCGGGGGTGCCCTTGTCCTTAAGGGGGGGGGAGAGTTTCTTCACCTCACTTGCACGATATATTTTAAAAGGTACATGTAAAAAACCCCACGGCTTCTACTAGTCTCTGAAGTGAACGAGCGAAACGAATCAGCTAAAAGTAAAAGCAGTCCCCCCGTCAGCCAATCAGGGCCGTGGCGTGGCGTCACGTGGGCGGGGCTCCCGCTCGATTTGAAGGGCGGGCGGGATTCGTCGTCTGGCGGCGTTCTCTCCGGAGGTGGGCGGGGTGAGGTGAGGGCCGAGGGGGGGATGCCTGGGGAGAGGCCGGTGGGGTGGGGTGGGAGCCAGTTTGGGAGGACCGGGGTCTGATCCCCCACTCCTCCTCCACTTGCCCCTGGCT
>NW_015170951.1:256038-261079 GCF_001447785.1 Gekko japonicus
TTCAAAAGCGACGGGTGTCCCCGTGGCCACAGTTGGGTAAAGGGCTTTGCTTCGTCTTGAGTGTGTCGCCCTCCGTGTTCCTTTCGGGGTATGAAAATGCCCCCCTGCCCGTGCATCGTTCCGTGAACTTTTATCCCGCCTTTCCTTAGGCAGGATAGGTTTTCAACGGAAGGGCCCGGGATTCTTTAGCCGCCCCCTTCACAGTCCGGGCCACTCTCCTCCAGTGTTCCCTCTAAGGTGAGTGAGTGTGAGCCAGTTCACAGTTTTTTAGCCTCCGGCTCACACATTTCTGTCTCCGCTCAGGAAGGGTGGGGCTCCAGAGGAAACTAATTTCTGCAGCAGCCAAAGTCGCTGGCTCACAACTTTAATGCCAGGAGCTCACAAAGTAGGATTTTTGCTCACAGGACTCCACAGCTTAGAGGGAACATTGCTCTCCTCTAGACTTTCTTCTTCTCTGCCGTATGTTTTTGATACGGATGGTAATGTTGCAAGTGGGGCCAGACCGATGCAAGGGTATTTCAATGCCAGTTTTCTTTTGAGCCCCTTTCCTATCACAAGGCTTGCCCTTTTCACTTGCCACAACTGTTCAGGCATCTATCGCGTCAAGAAGTCTCATTTTGTTTTTTGTTTTGTATTCATTTGGACTCTTACCCTGCTTTTTTCCTAAGGCTCGGGCCAGAATTATTGCTTTCATCAGAGACCTTGGTTTTGAGCTGCCTATACTGTCTGAAGCCTTTTAGAAACAGCACAGGTATGTGGCTCTCTGTTCAGTGGCCGAGGTACAGTGGGGTATCCTGGCGACGTCTCCTTGTTCCATCAGTGTTTTGGTTGGGGCGGCCAATGGAAAGAGTTGCTGCCCTAAGGTCACCTAAAGCTGCTTTCAGCAGTCAGACCCTCGGTCCTGTCTACTTACTTATGCCACAGGAGGTGGTGGCGGCTACAAGTTCAAAAGGGAATTAGATAAGCATATGGAGCTGAGGTCCATCAGTGGCTATTAGCCACAAGGTATAGCTAGGGGCTCTGGGGCAAGTGATGCTCTGTCATCTTGGTGCTTGGGGGGGGGGGTCAACAGTGGGATGGCTTCTAATGTCCTGGCCCCACTGGTGGACCTCCTGATGGCACCTGGTATTTCTGGCCACTGTGTGACACAGAGTGTTGGACTGGATGGGCCTTTGGCCTGATCCAACATTGGCATCTCTTATGTTCTTATGTTCATATGTGCGCTGGCAACATCTCTCCAGGGTCTTTGACATCACCTACTGCTTTCCTTGCAACTGGAAGTGCTGGGGACTAAACAGGGACTGTAGTGATTTTAAATTATATGTGTTTCTTTAAATGGTTGGTAAGTGTCAGAAGAATAAGGGGTGTGTGAAAGAGGGAGATGAGTGAGTGAGGTGATTGGTGGGTGACTGAGGGTGTGTGCGTGGAGCTAAGGAGGGTGTGTGTGTGTGTATGGGGGGAGAGAGAAGGCAGGCTGTTCGGTTTGAACTCAGAAGTCAGTACATTAAGAGTTGTGGCCAATCTGCACAGAGTCTGGGAAGTAGCCTAGAATCTTATAGAAGTGCTGTGAAAGGCATTAAGATTCTAAAGGAGGAAGAAAATATACTTAAGGGGGTATATTAGGAAAAATTTAATATAGTCAAAGTATTTTAAGAGTGTGAGGGGGGAAAAGCTGACAGACCTGAGTAAAAGGGAAAGATTCTACTAAGCAACTTAACAAAACATCTTGTAACCAATGCACTTCTTTTACCAATAAAGTTTTATCTTGCTTATTGTTAACCTAGAGTCTTATCCTCAGAACTACATAGTCCAACGAAGGAACCTTAGAGTTTGGGCACAATACTGTGGGAAAGGTTAAGTAAAGACTGGAATGAGTGAGAGAAAGAAACAACAAGAGATTTAAAACTACATCACATTTAACCACACAAAATAAGAGAGAGGTATCATCACAGGGACCTTCTGTATGCAAAGCAGATACTCTACCCCTGAGCTATGGCTTCCCCAAAAGTAACCCTGAAATTTGTCTCAGAGCTAGTATTTTTCCTATGCAGATTGAGATGCTTGTTGCAACAGATGGAATCTGCTTTGTTTTTTTCTACTGTAACTGTTTGGCTGCCGGAGCACTGTATTCTCACTGTAGTTATTGGGCTGCTGTGCGCGGCAGTTTATTTGGGAGTTTATTTATTTTTCCATAAATGTAAAGGTAAAGGTTCCCTTGCTCGAAAGCCAGTCGAATCCAACTCTAGGGTTGCGGTGCTCATCTCTGTTTCAAAGCCGAAGAGCCAGTGCTGTCTGAAGACATTTCCGTGGTCATGTGGCCGGCATGACTAAACATCAAGGCGCACGGAACGCTGTTACCTTCCCACCGAAGTGGTACCTATTTATCTACTTGCAATTTCTTGCTTTTGGACTGCTAGGTTGGCAGGAAATGTACCCTATCCTTAACTTATATGTCCCAGTGATGTAACTTTTCTGGAGGAAACTTTCCAATTCAAATTTAAACAAATAATTTCAATACTTAAATGTCTGCAGAATTAAAATAATGTTAGCAAATGAAGGCAAATACCACATGTTCATGCCCTGGGGGGTTTGCCTGTGGGTCATATCCCATATTTAGCCTAGCTAATAGGATTGATCTGCAGCACAACAGCCCTGAAAACTATAGCTAAATAGGCTGTTTGCATAAGTGGGGTGGAAAGTTTGCCATGGGAAAATATATCATAGGAAAATTTTACGCCCTACCTCACTAGCGTACACCAAAAAAGTATAGAATGTGTTTTTTCCTTGCAGAATGGAGAGTTGTACCTTTCCAAAATACAGTAATAATGACATTGTTCTACATCTCCGCAACTCCTTGCTAACAGGAAGTGAGGCCAAGACCTTTTCCAAAAGTGACTTATTTCCAAACGTCAAGGTAAGCACTGCAAAATTATTTGCTTAGAGTAATTTGAACTGTCATTGGGGTGGTGTCCAACATCTTTTTTCCTTTCCCCTTCCATATAACATCAGAGCTACTAAATTCCTCAATTAATTTAACTGTAGTTACTCGGATGGTCGTAGAACCATAAGCTTGATTTTCATAGAATCATAGAATGTTAGAGTTGGAAGGGACCTTGGAGGTCATCTAGTCCAACCCCCTGCACTCTGCAGGAGCATAGCTGAAAGATAGCCCTACATACCTACAACATACCCCAAAGATGGTCGTCCAGCTTCCGCTTGAAAATGTCCAGCGAAGGAGCATCCACCACCTCCCAAGGAAGACTGTTCCACTGCTCAACCACTCTTACAGTTAGGAAGTTTCTCCTGATATTTAGCCGGTATCGACTCCCTTGTAATTTCCACCTAGTCTTGCAATCCGGAGCGAGAGAGAATAGATCTGCTCCATCTTCTACATGACAGCCCTTCAAATACTTGAAGTCTGCAATCATGTCCCCTCTAAGCCTTCTCTTTCCCAGGCTAAACATACCCAACTCTTTCAGCCTTTCCTCATAAGACTTGGATTCCAACCCTCTCACCATCCTGGTTGCCCTCTTCCGGACACGCTTGAGCTTGTCAACATCCTTCCTAAAATGTGGTGCCCAAAACTGGACACAGTAGTCCAGGTGAGGCCTGACCATAGCAGTCAAACATTTCTGCACTTGGTACTGGGGGTTCCCTGTATGTGGTGTTCTCACCTGTAGTTGGGTGGAACTATTTATTTTGCAGGCCCGTTCTATAATGAGTTAAGGGAAACTTGTGGAAAATGCCAGTGCATTTGGCAGAGAGGCAGCTCCACGCAACGTATACACAGATTTTTCTTAAATTAGAAATAAGTCAGAAATACGCCCAGAATAGCGTATTTTTAAAATTAAGACAAACACACAAATCAGGGGTTTTCATTTCATCACTATGATATCTAGTTAAGTATCTCATACAATATTTACGCTTCTGTTTTCTATATTACACCTTATTTTTATATATATTCTTTTGCAATTGGTTTAAAATAAAGTTCCTGTTTCTTTCAAATTGGTTATATGTCAGTCTAAATTGATTATGAAGTCATAAACATCTCTGTAGTCTTTTCAGTCATTTATAAAATCTTGAAAGACTGTGTAGACTCAGTTATCCAAAAGGATTTGACCTAGTGTGTTTGGTCTCACAAATCCAAAGAATTTTTTAAACCTTTTTTATAGGATTTCATCCTCTTCTTCATCCTCTGGTTTCTCCTTTTTCGTTTTACAGTCTTAATTCTGTGTCTTTTCCACGTGTATGTAAGAGAAATAGCTTCTGAAAGTACTCATCTATTCAATTCTTTGGATAGTTTGAGGTTCCATATATTCTTTGATTTTCTCTCTCTGAAGGAAATTTCCATTTGCTGCTATAAAGGTTTCATGTCTTGTCATTCTTTTATAGAAATATTCAGTTTTCCAAACATTTTATTTCTTTTTGCATGTGTTAACTTCGTTCTATAGGCCATGTAATTTTGTTTGCAGACTTCATCTGTATCATCTGCGTCCATATCTCTCAGAAAGATGTTTTCCATGACAGTTCATTCTTCCATCTGGTTGGTCCTCTGCTGTAGAAGTAAATCCAGTTTAGGTTACATAGAGTCCAGGGATGTTTTCACAAGCTGTTTCTACTATTAGAGTGATTGTTTGGAAAAGTTGGAAGTCTGTAACCATTAGTGTTAAAACCTTTTTTCCTTCTTCTAGACCAGCCATTTTAAAGCATTGTGTTAAAAAAAGAAAATCTCTCCAACTCTTTGTCAATCTATATATCTAATAGCGAAAGGCGCCCCCTGCATGCGGATACCTAAATCCGCGCATCGGGGGCACCTGGGGGGGGGGAAGGGAGATTTTTGTGCACACTTGGGGCAATCCCCAGGTGTGCACAAAAATCTAAAAACCCGAAAAAAAATCGGGGGGATACTTAAATCCCCCCAAATGTGACAGAGCGTCCCCTGTGCATGCACAAGGAACGCTCTGCAGCCGGCCTTGCTGCTGCCGCTTTGGCGGGGGGGGAGACCAGCGAGGACCGGCGGCTGCAGCAGCTTGGGCCTCGC
>NW_015170951.1:261270-290392 GCF_001447785.1 Gekko japonicus
GGGGGGGGGGGGGGGGGGGGGGGGGGGGGGGGGGTGCCCGGCGGGATGGGGGGAACTTACCTCCTCCTGCTGATTCCTCCTGGAGCTCCCTCCCCCCCTCCCGCTATTGCGGGTTCCGCCCCTTGTAAACTCTCTAAAGTCACACAGCTTTCTGTGCTTACCCAATTACATTAAAAACAAGAGGGTTCCCAGGCAAAGCAGACAATCTGATCATTTAGTTATAATACAGACTTATCAAAAACCTCAGAACATAATGTACTTTATATTTTTCAACAAGCCACGGGAGTATACACAATGAAATATAAGGAAATGACGTAATGAAAGTTAAAAAATAAATGTTTAATAGTTCATTAATTCTTCTTTCTCTTTGATTTAGTTTATGGTCCAAATAATCAGATATAAATGTTTATAATCCAAATTAGATGTCTTTCTATAAATCCACGTGGCACAGTTATAATTCCAGGGAAAATAGAATTCCAAAGTTATAAAATCCACAATAAGGTTTTCTTATCCAAAATATAATAAAATCACATAAGTTTATCTCAGTTTTCTTCTCAGACATCAACCTTATCTTCTTTAGTCCAGTAAATGTATCAAGAAAGTTCCTTTCTCTTCTCTTCTTAGCCGCTTTAAAACGGGGGGAGGGGGGAGGAAAGTTCTTCACCCCTCCCTTCCCTCTCCTTTCAAACAGTTTAAAGGGCTTGATCTGTAGGAAATTCCTAATATTGTTGCAGTTAGGGTTACTCACGGTGATTTATCTTCTTTACATTGTTTGTGGAGATGTTTTGCTTCCCCCTTGTCCCGGGAGTCACGACTTCATAACTGCTATGGACACTCTCACTTGGGTCTTGCTAGGGACAGTCTTGGACATCCACTCGCTTACCGCTGCTCGCGGGAAGTCCGAGTCAAGCCCCCGGCCATGAGCCCCTCTTTGGTGAGCTCATTGGAGTTTGGGAGCCCCTGAACTCCTCTTAAGAAACCAGTGATCTGGTGGCTTCACGGGAGCGAGTCCCAGAGCCAACTGTTCTCCTCATGCCGAAAACCAGAAGTCACCTGATTAGTGCATCTTTTGCAGTTGTCCTAGAGTAGTTGGAGTGCTCTGTACAATTATAATTCTGAAATTATGCTTTTTCTGGGCTGTATCTCTTTAGGCTCCTTTAGGGTTGGATGGGAATGTAGAATTAAATGTTCTTGTACCACTGTCTTCATTGATGTGGGAAAATATGAATTAGGAACTTTTTAGGAAAAATGTCCAATGCTTTAAATAAAGTATGAGCTGATTTAGCATACTTATTTGGACTTGTATTTAGTAAGTTAAGCAAGTATGGCATGTTAATTTGGTGTCCCAATCACAACCAATATTTCTATAATCATTTGATTAAGAAAAAGTCATGGGGTTTAAATGCTGAGTTCAGAACTATTATTCCGATAAAAATAATTTCAACAGTCTTGTAAAAGAGCCATCTTATTTGTATTTATGTATATATTCAAATTTCTATCCTGCCCTCCCAACCCATGCTGGCTCAGGGCGGCTTAAGTGGATCTACCCAAAAGTAAGTCCCATGTGGTTGAGAGGGGCTTACTGCAGGGAAAGGGGTCCTTAGGATTGCAACCTCTATAGCATGTACTTCCTTTGCATTAGCTTAAATATAAGCCAAAAACTCTCCAAAGATGCAGTGCCATTTCAATGCACTGCAGTTTCAGCACAGCCAAGGAAGTGTGGTGGTGTTCTGTGGATGTTACCTGCTCATCTCTTTAAACAGAATTTAACTTTGTTCCGTGGAGGTCAGCTGGGCACCTCACCTTCATTGTCATTCTCCGTAGCCTTGTTTGTATTACTGGTTAGTTCTAATCAGGCTGGCGTGGCAGTTGCAACCGTTGAGAGGAGACTCTTGAGAGGAGACTTGCAAAAAAGGATTTTAGCATTGCTTTTTATTTGATGTGCACAGCCAATCAGGTGAATTCATAACTTGGCTTTTTAATTTGGATTATTTATATATGTGTGGTTTTACCCATTTGTTTCCAGTTTACAAATTAAAAGATAAAAAAATGTGAGTGTGCACGCTGTCTCACACAATTCCTAGGGACCCTCATCCCAAAAACATCACTTGCAACTTTGAAATTGCCAAGCTTGCCTAATGTTGTGTTAATAATGGCCCCTGTTCTTTGGTAATTTTATGCATCAGATATTTAGAAAGGGACATTTCCCCATAAATAAATGAATAAATACAACACTGAAAGGAGGTGGAATCAAGTTACAAAATGGCTGCTGCAGGAGGCGGAGCTAACCACCAATCCGCACAGCCAATCAGAAGTCCTCCTGACGGGCCCTGCCCAATTTTTAAAGCCCTTTCAAAGCAGAACATGAGTGCCCGTGGGCACCCTGTTGGGGACCTCTGAAGTAGAACATGATTCCTTCGTTCAGACTGTAGATTCTGCCCCCCCGGCAATTTTATATCTTTGTGCCTGGCACAACATAAGAAACCCTCCTAAGAATTCTCTCTGATTTGTGGGATTGGGAGAGGTCTTGATTTTCTACCAAGTATCCAGCTTATTATTTATTTATTTTGATTTATATCCTGCCTTGCCTGCAGAGGCAGGCTCAAGGTGGCGTACAACAGATTAAAATACAATAAAACACAGATGCGAAAGTGCAGTACTATAAAATTTCACAAACAATATATATAAAAGTGCAGATGGCAGTTGCTGTAAGATGATCCGATGTAGTATCCAAGTTGTTCTTAATGCCGTAACAGCTCAGTTTTTAATAGCTCAGTCATCAGTGGCGGCTCCTAATCGAAGGCCTGGTGGAAGAGCTTTGTTTTACAGGTTCTGCGGAATTGTAAAAGGTCCCGCAGGGCCCTGATGTCTTCCGGGAGCTCATTCCACCAGTGTGGAGCTGCCACTGAGAAGGCCCTAGCTCTGGTGATGGCCAATCTGGCGTCCTTCGGACCAGGAAGAGTCAGGCAATTTTGCAACCCTGACCTCCGTGCTCTCTGGGGTACATATGGGGAAAGCTGGTCCCTCAGTTAGTCAGGCCCCTGGCCATATAGGGCTTTAAAGGTCAGAACCAGCACCTTGAAGTGAATCCAGTATGCTATTGGCAGCCAATGCAATGCCTTCAGCACAGGCCGGATGTGCTCATGTATAGAGAGACCCATCAGCAGCCTGACTGTTGCATTTTGCACTAGCTGCAGCTTCCGGATTTGGGACAGGGGCAGGCCCATGTAGAGAGCATTGCAGTAGTCCAATCTCGAGGTGACCATAGCATGGATCACTGCTGCCAGGTCATTGCGTTCGAGGAAGGGAACCAACTGGCTAATCATCCACAGATGGTAAAAGGCTGCTTGGCAGTGGCTGCTACCTGGGCCTCCATTGTTAAGATGGCATCCAGGAGCACTCCCAAACTCCTAACCTCCGGCGCTGGTACCAACGGCGTCCCATCGAAGGTCGGTAGTGGGATACCCACCCCTGATCTGCTCCAACTCAGGCTCAGGACCTCCGTCTTCATCAGCTTCAATTTCAGTCAGCTCAGCCTAAGCCATCCAGCCACGTCCTGCAGGGCCTAGTCCAGGTCATCTGGGGTAGAGTCGGACTGACCGCCCAACAACAGATATGGCTGGGTGTCATCTGCGTACTGGTGACACCTTAGCCTGTGCCTCCGGGCAATCTGGGCAAGGGGGCACATGTAGGTGTTGAATAACATTGGGGATAGCACTGCCCCTTGGGGAACCCTGTAGGCCAGCGGGTACCTCTGGGATGTCTGCTCCCCTAGCACTACCCTCTGCTCCCCTAGCATGACCCTGGAGAAAGGAGACAAGCCATTGCAGGGCAAGCCCCTGAATCCCAGTGTCGGCGAGGCGGTGGATCAGTAACTGATGGTCGACCGTGTTGAATGCCACCAACAGGTCCAACAGCAACAGTGCTGCCGTGCCACCCCGATCCAGATGGCTCCAGAGGTCGTCTGTGAGGGCGACCAGTGCTGTCTCTGTCCCGTGGCCTGGACAAAAGCTGGACTGGAAAGGGTCTAGCATGGAAGTGTCATCCATAAAGCTCTGCAACTGAATCGTCACTGCTCTCAAGTAATTTGCCCAAAAAGGGCAAATTTGATACCAGCCGATGGTTAGCCAATTTGGCCGGGTCCAAGGATGTTTTTTTTCAAGAGAGGGCGGACCATCGCTTCCTTGAGTGCCCCCGGGAGCAGTCCCTCATTGAGGGACTAGTCGATAATATCCCTGAGGGCACCTTGAAACCCCTCATGGCCAGCTTTTATGAGCCATGAAGGACACGGATCCAGGCTGCACGTGGTTCGGTGTACCGTTGAGAGCAGTCTGTCAACTTCCTCAAGGCTGAGTGGACTGAAACAATCCAGAATAGGACCAGAAGACGTGCATGGGGCCTCAAGTTTGCTCACTGTCTCAACTGTGGCGGGAAGATTGCGGCGGAGCGACAAGACTTTATCTGCAAAATAGCTTGCAAATGCCTTGCAGCCAATGTCCAATTCTCTAGCATTTGGTCTGCCATGTGGCAGATCTGTTAACGACCAAATAGTTCTAAATAATTGTGCTGGGCGTGAGCTAGCAGATGCAACTGTGGCCGCGTAGAACTCCCTCTTTGCGGCTTTGACTGCCATCTCATAGGATCTCATAAACGTCCTATAAGATGCTCTTGTTGCTTCGTCACAAGTACGCCGCCACCATCTCTCTAGTTGTCTGAGCCTAATTAAATTTATGGCTGCTACTTTGCAGTAGTCTCTGTGGAGCTCTGCTTGGTAATTCATAATAATACAGCACCATGTAAATAGGGTAGTGCAGCAATGGCTCATAGTTAAACCAAGTTAAATCAATTACTGCAAAGTAACTAAATTCTGTTCTTGGTCTGATCTGGGTACTTGGCAAACCAATTTTTCTTCCTCTTTTAGCCTGAAGTCCTGCAAGTGATCTTCATGAGAGCCTTGCAAATCGTCTATGGAATCCGCCTGGAACACTTTTACATGGTATGCTTACAGCAAGTTATGGGATGAAGGTGCTGGATCCAGACTGAAAATAGAAGCTGAAATCTGTTTTGTAGTGAAAAGGGGGAATAAGTGGAAGCAGTTGTAGTTAAAAATCAAAAGATCTAATTTAGCTCCCTCAAGGTGACACATTAATCACTCGCATTTCCTGCTATCAGATAATCATCCAGATAGTGAAGCTGTTTATTGAGAAAGATCAGTCGTCCCTGGAGCCCGCTATTATGTCTTTCTGACCAGCAACAGCCAGCTTGGTGTCGTGGCTAAGAGCGTTGGGCAGTACTCTGGAGAACTGGGTTTGATTCCCCACTCTTCCTCCACATGCAGCCAGCTGGGTTGGCCTTGGGTCAGTCACAGTCCTCTCAGGATGCTCTCAGCCCCACAGGGTGTCTGTTGTGGGGAAGGGAAGGGCAGGAGATTGGAAGCTGCTCTGGGACTCCTTCGGGTAGTGAAGAGCAGGGTATAAAACCAACTCTTCTTCTTCTCAAGGTGTGTGGGGTGGCGTATCTTGTGGCTCTGGTACCTGAGGCCCTCTTTAATTACAGAAGTCAAGGCCTGAACCCTCCATCTGTATCTGAAAATATGTGCTCTACTGCAGACCTTTGTCTGTTCCTGTAAACTTACCCACAAGATTCCAGCAAGAGGTGAACACTGATCTTTTGCTGCCAAAATCCAGTGTCACACAGTTATTTCACCATGGGACATAAAAACCTTTGGACAGATAAATCCCAACTGTGGTTGATGATTGGGGCGATGTGGTGTTCTAGTTCCCATGCCTCAGTCTTACAGTTCGATGTATTAAGAACTTGTGTGTTAGAGTGAAGTTTGCCAATAGCTATGACAGATGAGCATCATAAAACAGAAGGAGTATACTGTGGCTGCTGCACTGCCATATGGAGGTGTGGCCAGTGAATAGCCAAGATGCTTGGGAGTTGGCATTGTTAGAAGTCTGCAGCGAAGGCACTTGTAGCTATGGGCTCAGATTCCACGGATTGGTGGTGTGTGATTCTTTTCACTAATTGCTGTGCTCCTGCTGGAGACCTCCAACCTCTCCCTTGGGCTGTTTTGCTTACCTGTACATAAACACCTTGTATGTGGCAGTGGGTTGGCTTCTCTGCTTTCCTTCGCTTGCATAGCACAGTCCTCCAGCAGTAGGTGCTTTCTGCTCAAGTAAGGCATAGTGTCATGCACAATCAGGAAATATCTAGAGGTGAGCAAGTGGGGTGAAAAGACAGAATCCATGCCAATATCATTTTCTGGTTTGGGTGCTTTGTGTAAAAAGTAGTCTCTAACACTTGCAGTGCAGATTGAATTTTCCCTTGGTCCTTCACCCATGTTTTTGGAATACCATGTGTCTTTGTTACTGCTAACTGGGTCTGCTGTGCTCTTAGATGCCGGTTGCCTTTGAAACGGCGTATCCCCAGATTTATGAAGGCTTCCTACCCATTGGCAGTCTATATATTCACATGTGAGTATGCACAGATGGCCTTTGTATGCTAACTTTCTGATTTCCTCAAATTTGATATGTGGTGGCCTTTCTTTGTAGCTGAGACAAGTTTTTAGTTTACTTTAGGTCATGGAGATGCTTATATTGCATTGCCATGTGAAAGGATCCTAAAGGAGTCGAGCAGGACCCTGAGGGGGGAGACATAGAAGTGTTGTAAGTAAAATAAAGGCTTTAGCTCTTGATTCAGAAGTTCTGCATGTCCAGCAAATTGAAGAGATAAGCCCAGGGCTCCATGTTGGGGGTGCACCAAGTGTACAGAAGCCGAGCATTCTGATGTTGGTTAGCCTAAAAACATGTTTGCTTTCCATACAAAGTTTAACTGACTTGAGGCTTTGCAGGCCAGATACTTTTAACCATTGTGAAGTGTTGCAGCATATATGGTAAAATAAGTATGTGTGTCCCTACCAGTCTAGTGTTTGATGGACCATCTCTCTCTGTGTGTCCCTGTATGCCAACTGCTGTAGTGGGTGGCCTGTCTGGCACTGACCAGGGCCTGAGTCTTTTCCATCATGGCTCTGTGGGATGGGCTCTCTGCTGAGATGTGGGGGGGGGGGCTCTCCTTGGAGATATTCAGGAGGTACTGCAAGGCTTGCTTTTTTGCCAGAGCTTTTGAGAGGGTTTGAATGGCAGAAATGTTTTAAGGGGGGGGAGCTCGGGACTGTTTTGTACTGGTTTGAACTGGATTTTTAAAAACAATTATTGTAGCTGCCTTGAACCACAAGGTTAACTTGCCCTATTCAAGTGCGTGCCTCTCCCTTTTAAATTCCTTGTTTGGCAGGTTGTGGTGGTAGGCTGTAGGTTGCTTGCATAAATCCCATTAAGCTGGAGTTGAACTCATATTAGTTACAGTGTGTGTGGACACAGCATGTTTGTCATGCCTGTGCACCCCCCCCCCCCCCCGGTCAACACTACTTCTTCCTTGCACAAGAGTGCAGAAACAAACTCCAGTGGTTCAAGTGCAGGCATCTCTATGGACTGAAATTAATCTGCTCCCCCCCAGAAACTCTGAATCTCCTCCCCCCACACACACACACGGTGGCATCTTGGTTTGGAGAGTCCAGTAAAGTCCAGTTCCTTCGGGCACCTGCATTCAGATATTTTTTGCGCTTTTGATGTTCTATACAAAGAACATGTGATCGTGGCTTAGTCACGCTTTAGTCCGTGGAATTCAGTTGGGTGTTTGGCTATGGCCATGTCATGTGGTATAATGCCAAAAAATAATGTGCTAAAAAGTCCATTTGATACAAATTAATAATTGTAAGAATTAATATTGATAAAAATGAATATCCTGCCTTTCCTGGCATGGTCCTGGTGCCAGCAAGGGTGAGGGCCTTCTCAGGAGTGGCCCCAGTCCTGCCAAGTCCCCGCTGCCTGGGGAGGTGTGTGCGCCTCGTGGGACCGCCCCAGGTTCTACATGGCATGCAAGGCTGCTCTTTTTTGGGTAGCCTTTGGGTGATTGTGATCCACCAGGCAGCTGGTACATTATACTCCAGCTGTGTCTTCACCATCTATGCATCCTACCCTGCTTGATAGTGGATAGATATTTAATTTTCATATTTTAAAAGTTTATTTGTTGATTTTTTGGTACTCTTTTATTAGATGTATTTTATTTGTTAGCTGCCTTAAGTCCCATTCAGGGGAGAGGGAGTGGGATATAAAATTGATAAATAAATATTCTGTGAAACTTTGACAGGGAACAGTTTTTCCCGATCTGCCGTGTCAATGACTTCCAGATTGCTGATCTCATAAATCCAAGTAAGAATTCGAACACATCTTTTGCATGCTGTTGGTTTTGTATGTTCTGTGAGGTAGTAGAAGAGCTGCCACTGCTGCATGGCACTGGCTGTTCTGCCAGGGGGGGGGTATATCTGGGAGTTATTAATCATGATTAATGAGCTCTGTCCAGATGTCTCTTGGCCTAGGGTTTTAAAGTCACAGTCCAGTCCAGGTTGTGGACCTTTCTCAAATGCTGCACTCTTCTGTGTTTGGCTCAGGGAAGACGCATTACTTGTGTGGTGGTCCTATATAGCTGGTTTAACCTAAGGACACAGTGCCCTCTTTTTACACTGATTAGAGGCAAGTAGCAGCACTGAGACCATGAAGAAGAAAGACAGGTCGCTTACCATTAATCTGGATCATTTCTTGGGTAGTTCTTAACCAGTAAGAAGATACAGAATCCAGAGGTGAACTAAGCTGTTTGATTGGGTTTATTGGGGCGTAAATAAGTTTCTAAGCAGATTAATACGGAGTGTTTCTGAATGACACAGCAGAAGGTGAACCTTGGAATAACTAAGCATGATAAATCCAAATACATACTATGGGCATTATCAAAACATAAAAACCTTATGGTGTGTTTAAGACAAAGCAGTTAACAATAAAAATTAACAAAGTAATGACAAAAATCCTTTTGTTACCTAACATGCTTCCTGCCCGTCTGCTTTGTAAGCTAAGATGAATCTTCCAGGACTGCATATCAATCTCCACATTACCTCCAGTTCATAGTTAATAAACGAAGCAAAGCCATCGAAGCCCTCTAAAATATACTAGTAAGTTACCAACAATAGATACCCTGTCTCAGGTCCAGTGCTGGCTGCCGGGCAGAGGAAGAACTGAGAAAAAAGGAGATGGGTGGCAAAAAGGTAAAACCACTAAAGGCTGAATAACAGAATAAAAGAACTGAACAACATTTATAATTCTAGTAAAACAATTCTCCTTTGGGAAATAGGCAAGTTCAAAGCAGAAGCTACCATGCAGACTAATGAAAGAAAATATTTAAATAAAATCTCAGGTAGACCAAATGCATTTCAGCTAAATTAAGTCTTCCGCAGTCTCTGGGAAATGGTATTGATTTGTAAAAGTAATATCAGGACAATAAACACAATATAAAATTGGACTAAGTCCCTTCAATAACTCTTTACAGGCCTTGTCTGGGGAGACTTAAGGATATATAAGCAACAATCATCGCCCGCAACTCTTTACAGGCCTTGTTTGGGGAGACTTAAGGATATATAAGCAACAATCATCGCCCGCAACTCTTTACAGGCCTTGTTTGGGGAGACTTAAGGATATATAAGCAACAATCATCGCCCGCAACTCTTTACAGGCCTTGTTTGGGGAGACTTACTCTCAGTGGCTTGTCCAGAACTGCTCTGTCTGGACAGGTCGCTGGGGCTTCCTTCTCTTGGCTCCAAGAGGCTCCCACAGCACATACCTGGGCAACAGGAGCATGCCGGGCCATGGGAGACTGACCCGGCACAACGGAGGCTCGGGGGAAGCGAGGAGGCTGCTGGTGAGGCAGTGGCTGACCAGCAGAGTGACGCCAGGAGGCCTGATCCCCCTTGAGCTCGGAGGAGGCCTCAGGACGCCTCAGCCGGGCCAGACCGTGGAGCAGGTGGCGTCGGGACCTTTACCTGCTGTGCGAGGCGACAGCGGACCTGAGTGGGCTGTTGGCTGGCTGTCAAGCGAGCGGAGCATTAGTGGGAGGAGACCAGGGCTGGCTGGCAGCCCTTCATTGGGAGAAAGATGAAACGGGCAAAGTGCCACTAATTCCAAACAGACAGAAGAAACCGGGGGGGGGGGTGAGGCACGGTCCCTGAATTACCTGGAGCTTCCTCGCACGGCAGCCAGAGTCCCCAAGGATACGTCTGTCCTCTGCGCAGGGACGGTTGCTGCTGCTGTGGCAGCTGGAGCAGCAGCGGGGATGGTGAGTGGCGTGGCGGCTTCCCTCGCACTGTTCCCGCACCTCAGTGAGTGAGTTCCCTGCGCGTGCCCAGAGCAAGCAGTTGCAATTTTTTTGGGATTTAAGTATCCCTTGTATACTTTTTGAAACATCTCAGATTTTTCTGCACACCTGGGGACTGCCAACCAAGTTGGTGGTTTTTTTAGCCAACCAAGTTCACTAAAAGGCCATCTGTTGATAGTTGGAAGAGTATGTTGGCAAAAGGTGATGGTAAAGTCCTAGGAGATTAAAAAAAAAATCGTAATATTGCTGCAGTTATATGTGACCCCAAAGTTGGTAGCTAAATGAGGGATTTAGGTAGCTTATCACTACTGAAAACAAAGCAGTGGAATGAATGGCCGAAAAATTGCTCTATAGGCCCTCAGTTTACATGCACATATCCTTGGTGCCATCCACCCCAAAAGGCCTGTCTCCAAAGTGAATGAATGTCAACAGGCTAATTAGGCATAGTCCTTAAAGGATCTCAGCAGTAGACGATCCTGTGGAGAGCTAACTGCTGGTACTTCTAGACCAAAGAGCTCAAGTGGTAAAATACTTAACATCGCCGGTAAAGAACTCCTGAGGGATTGAGCCATTGACCCTTTATCTTAAAGTTATATCGTCCTAAGGTGGAGAGACAGCAGGGTCGCTATTAAATACAACCATTATAAAAGGTAAAGGTTCCCTTGCTCGAAAGCCAGTCGAATCCGACTCTAGGGTTGCGGTGCTCATCTCCGTTTTAAAGCTGAAGAGCCAGCGCTGTCCGAAGACGTTTCCGTGGTCATGTGGCCGGCATGACTAAACACCAAGGCACACGGAACCCTGTTCCCTTCCCACCAAAGTGGTCCCTATTTATCTACTTGCAATTTCTTGCTTTTGAACTGCTAGGTTACAACCATTATAAGGCATAGAAAAATAAGCTAAATTGTTTAATGATGGCACACAGTGACAACAGATACACCCAGAGCTAACAGCCTACGTCCTCATTGGAGCCCATGGGTGATGCCATTTTTAATGTCTAAATCCAGAAGAGTCTCTGTCACCTGACTTTCACCTAAAGTTGTTAGCCAGACAATTAGATCTTCTGGATGACTTAGAATCACAGTCCATTTCCATTGTGTTTCATTGTGTGCTTGAAAACTGGAGCCTGCGTTTTTCTATTTCTTATGCTTGCAGATCTTTGTCTTGACCAGCCTTGTAGTTATCTTTGTAGCCATTTGCAGGGATATCGTACAGCAAATATGACCGCCTTAGTATTACAATTAACAAATGACCTGATGGTAATGCCTTTTAGTTTCTGTAGACTTTTCAAAAAATCGTACGCTCAGGTTATTAGCACATACACTGCAATGCCCACAAGAGGTATTGCTCAAGGTCTCCCAGCAAACTTCCACGGCAGAGTGGGAATTCAGATCTGTGCAACCAAGATCCTAGTCCAACACTGGCCACTACGCCACAACTTCGTGAGGCCATCTTGACCTGTTGGATTCAGTAGGGGCAGGTTAACATTTCTCTGTAACTGGTGATGCTTGGGTGACCTTCTGTGTCGTCACACAGACCTCCTCTTCTTTGGCTACTTATGTTCTGTCGTAGCCTCCCCAGTAGGTCTACTTGCTTCCGAAACTTTAAGGTGGATTTCTTTCCTAGAAATCCAAAACACAAGAAATATTTTAACAGGCTCCTGGAGTCCTACACTGCTATAGTCTCCTTTGGCCTGTTGCATTTACCGAGCAGTTTAATGTTGAACTTCACATGGTCTTTTGAATTTGAAAAATGGCACGGCCCTTACCTGTGGTGGAAGCATTCACTTCAGTGTTTTTTCCCCTGATGAAATTCTAGAGCCCAAGAGGACAGCTCATTTCCTGAGTGGCATTATTAACTTCCTTCTATTCCGTGATTCCCGGCGTGAGGTCTACCTGGAAACCCAGGACACACACGTAAGACGACTTGTTCAGCTTACTGGAGGTGGGGTGATGTTGGTCATGCTCGGCTGCTTGGCAACTTCAGCCATGATGCCTCTGGACTTTGTTTTTTCCTGTTTCCTAGGATGATTTCCTCCCAGGCTTTCCAGTTCCTCAGCCTCTTTACCATACCATGTATGTCTCTTACTGTCCATTGGGTCTGTGTACGCCTTTTCTTCTAAGTTAGCCTTTCACTGTGCTTGCAGAAGCCGGGTGGTTGAAATCTTCCGATTGCTTCATTTTCTCAGCAGTTTATAGCAATCCAGGTAGTTCAGCCAGTCACTGAGAGAAGCCTCCGTTCTGCCAATTCCACGCAGCATTACTTGACATAGTACAAAATAGCTTCTAATGGGGATCTACTCTGTCAAACAGACTGCTGTCCTAACGTGAGCCTTAGAAGAGCCTGTACTCTCCAACTTAGCTCAGCATAGTCTGGATCCTTCCTCTGACGGAAGTGCTTTCTGCTGGAGGAAGGCAGGAACTTTGCTGAGTGGAGTGACAAGATACATCACAAGTGGGTACTCACGGTTCAAGGTTGCAGACTATCCTCCAGCCTCCCTAAAATACCTGCAAAAGTAAAAGTCGGTCACTCGCGCTGCATACATTCCTGAGCTGCTGCGGGTGGGTGGGTGGGTGGGAGCCACTCTCCTGCGTCCTGCCTCTCACAGCCCCAGCACTCAGCCCCCACCAGTGCTTGTGCTCGCCGCTGAGGCTTGGGGCTCCCTGCTTTTTCTCCTGGTCACTGAGGTGCTGGGGACCTCTCTTCCCTAGTCTGCTTCTTTTCTCCCTTTTAACTGATGTGCCATGTTCCAGCCCTTTGGGGACATTTTTCATCAGGCTATGTTTTCTTTGTCAAGTTTCCAAAACAAAAGGGCCTCTTTCTTTTTAAAAAATGTGCGTACCAGCGGCGTTCCCCCAAGTATGGAAAAGACCCCCTTATCTTGTCTGTGGGTGGTACTGTAGGTCAGCTTTCACTATTCACGAAGCATAGCCAGGCAGTGTTCTGTTAGGTATAAGGGCGTTGTGAAACACAGAAGAAGTGGGTTGAAAAGTAGGGGCTTGGGGGACATGGGGCTGGTCTAAGGGGAAAATGAAGCCCCGGCCTGAGAGAGAGAGGAGGAAGGGGAAGGTGGGAAGGGAGGAGAGAAGCCGGGGGAGTTAGGTGGCCAGCGGCCAAGAAGCAAATGGTTGGCAGGTCTTGACTCTGCCTGTGTCTCTGTATTTGGAACAGAACAGGAGTGAGAACCTTCCTAGTGTTGGGGTGGGGTGGGGAAGACGCCTGGCGAAGTGTTGTGAACTGCTGCTTCCTGGACAGCGGCAGCTTTCATTCCTTGGAAAGTGAAGCCGGGGCCATCACTGGGGCAGGGGGGGGGGCAGCCAGAGCAAGGAGGGACTCTCTCTCCCGCTGTGTCCTATGGAGAATCAGCTAGGGGAGGGGGGCAGAGATGCTCTTAGCTACCGGCTGCAGATTACCAACCACTGGCTGTTGGATCCTGGTCCGCTTTCTGCCTGCCCTTGACCCCGTAGACCTGGTGGACATTCTCACATATGCAACCGGAAGCTAGAGTGGAGTTTTAAGGGTTGTAGCCTAAAAATGGAGTGGTTGGTTTTTGACAGAGTAAAGTCCAGCTAGTGCACTTGGCCTGGAGAATCAAGCTGACTTTTACAGCAAGATTCTATACAAACTGCAGATTCTGCATTTTGTGGAATGTGGTGAGCTGTGTGCAATGTTTGCCATCTTTATTAATATAACCAGTTTTTTATTTTGCAGAAATTGGCTGTGGAAAAAGTGCAGCAGCTTCAGATGTCAATCCAGAAGGCCATGCTGAAGCTGGAGAAACTCGAGTAAGCGGCCTGAGGCTTCTAGTGGTCACGACTTAAAACCGCGGCCTGTTTCTGAGTTCACAGGTCCCCAGATCGTACATTTGAAGCGTAATGGAACATGCAGACCTCTCCCCTATTAAACATAGGCTCTGTTGAGGGGGCAGTGGAATCCAGTGGCTGCCGCTGAATCCAGGCCCAAGTACAGAATACCTGGTTGCTACCTCCATGACTTTTTGCCCTAACGGTAGCTGGAAACTCGGGGGGCGGGGGTGTGTGAGTTGGAACTGGGTTCAGGCACAATTAGGGCTATGGTCTCCCCCTTTTGAAGAATTTGCAGGTTTCTTGGTATTGCCAGTGGCTTCTTATGGTGTGCCTGAGGACAAATACCTCGCAGTGGCTTACTCCTTTTGCAGGCAGTGATCCTTAGCAAGCTTTGGGTGTGACCAGTGGCATAGGACCGTGAGGCTTGCCCCCACCCCCTAAAAGCTACTGGCTGCTACCTGGTAATAAGGAGCAAGTCACCAAAGCTGCCCATGCTCTTTCTGGTCTTTGGAGGGTGACTTGCATAGAAACTATTATAGGGTATCAGTAGGGACCTGAAATACACGATTTTCTCCATCCTCAGAACATCTGACTCATCCCAGATTGCACATCTGGGAAGACTTCCTTCCTTGCAGCCTATCCCCGTGAAACGGGGGCCGAGGAAGAGCCCTTTCTCTCCTCGTGGTGTGTGTTCTAAGGAGGGAGGCGTGGGTGGGGTCGTCAGGGACGGGCAAGCCATTGCAGTAGCTTCATGAGCAGAGGATGGCCAAGTAGGACACGCTCCACTGACCTGTGCTGCACAACCCATCTCAGGGGCTTACTGTGAGTTGAGGAGGAGGGAGGATAGAGCTGGCCACGCTATTCCCCTCAACTCGACTCCAGCCCATTCGACTTGAGGTTCTTCTTATTATTTATTAGATTTCTTATTAATCGCCCTACCCTGGGTAGGACTCTGGGTGATGTGATGTACAAAAGGCACAATATACGAAATATACGAAAACATTAAAACTGAATATACAACTTAATAAAAATTACAGTACAGAATAAAATATCCAGCCCTTTTCTGGGCGGGGGGATGGGGGGAGTTCAGAGCAAAAGGTATCTGATGAGGTAACGGTTGCTGCCCTCAACCAAAAGCCTGGCAGAACACCTGCCTTACAGGCCCTGCAGAATTACATATCGTCCTGATGTCATTTGACTCAGAGCTCCACCAGGTCCGGAGAAGGTCCTGGCCCTGGTTGGAGACCGTCAGACATCCCGAGGGCCAGGGATCACCTGCAAGCTGGTATTCAGAGAATTATTGAATCAAAATGTCTGTGCTGTTGCAATCTTGAGTATGCTGTTCAGGTTTGTATTTGTAAGCTGCAAGCCTACAATGATGCAGCAGCAGCAGAACTGGAAGAAGAAGCAGAAGACAGCCAGTTCCACTGCGGGCCTGAGAGAAGCCTTCCCGGGGGGGGGGGGCACCCCCTGGGCTGCATGTTTGACACCCCTGCCTTAAAGGTCAATGCCAGTGCCTTGAGCAGATGGGAGCAGATGTGTGCTCTTGAGCACTTGGCAATTCCCACCCGCTGAGCAAGGATCTTGGAGTGGGGTGGTCAGCCTGGTGCTTCCAAGGGGCTCTGTAGTTATGGGAGGAGGTTGGGATGGCTCTGTCACCTATGGGATCTGAGCACTGCGGCTGCAAACGGGCTGGCTACGGGTTCTTTCCAGTCCTGCTTGAACTCGCAGTTTTGTCCGTTGCATGCGGTCTCTTATAGAAATTAGTTTAGCTTTGATTTGACTAGGTTTGCTGACCTGTAAAGCCTCTCACTTTTCAAAAACAAAAAACAAACCCTGTTTATTCACATGTGCTAAAATCCTGGATTTTAGAAGACTCTTGTATACTATTTCAACATTCATGGTTGGATCCAAGTTCTTTGACATGGGGGAAAACTCTCAGCAGAAGAGTGTCTTTGGATCCAACCCTTTAGAGCCCGTAAAATAGGTATATTCACAGCTTTCCTAAAAAGTGGAAGTCTTTGCCTATTTACTGTGAGTGTGCAATGTCATTTCTCTTGTGCATCCAGCACTATCCCTGCTGATCAACAAGAGGAGTTCAAGGAGCTGTCTCAAGACATTCAACAGCTGGAGCACAAGCTCAACCAGGAATATCGGCAGAAAGCGGTACGTGGGAATCTGCCTGGGAGGCGAGGCTCCTTTGGCTTTGCCCTCTAAGGACCTGGTCTCGAATGGCAACTTTTATGTTTTGACTCTTAAAAGATGGCCTCCGCTGCCTGTAAAGCTCATTCTGTCACCTTCTGTGAAGCACCAAAGTCAACGGAGGCTTGTCCTTCAGAGACTGGCCACTGTGTGCAGCTGTGAGCTGGGGAAATGGGCAGTTTCTGCATAGCTGCCGGCTAGATAGAATGTCAGGCAAAGGTCTAGGCTCTGCTGGAGCTCAAAGCGAAAAGCCAAGTTTCTTGCTTCCTTAATTGTCAAATGGTTGTTCTTTCCACTAGAGTGCTTTGCAAGAAGTGATCAGCCAAAAGAGAATGAAAACTACAGAAAAAACCCAAAACCTGGTAAGTGCATCTCAGTAGGGAACTGATGGTAGCCTTTGGAATAACCTCACAATGCAGCGAGGTACAACTGAATATACGTTTGTCTTCAGCTGTCTACATGCAGTATATTTCAAGTGTGTAGCTGTTCTGTTGTGTAGCAGTAGAACAAAATTCAAGTCCAGTAGCACCTTGAAGATCAAGAATATTTTCCAGGGTATAAGCTTTTGTGTGAGTCAAAGCTCACTTTCTCAGATACAAATGAGAATGAAGATCTATCATCTAGTAGGTCAGAAGATGAGACGGAGCTCAGAGAAGAAGAGTAGGTTTTGTACTCTGCTTTTCTCTACCATAAGGAGTCTCAGAGCAGCTTATAATACCATTCCCTTTCTCTCCCCGCAACAGACACCTTCTGAGGTAGGTGGGGGTGAGAGAGAGAGAGAGAACTATGACTGGCCCATGGTCACCCAACAGGCTTCATGGGGAGGAGGAGTGGGAAAATCCAGCCCAGTTCTCCTGATTAGCCCCTGCCACTCTTAACCATTACAGCATCAGTGGGACAAAGCAAAATGTAATTGGCTTGAATAGATGTAGGAGAGATGCATAGAGGTGGCAAGTGCATCTGTAATGAGGTTAGAATCCTGTCTGTATTGCAACCCTGGAGCATGCAGTAAGAACAATGTTTTCCCAAGGCACTCTGCACTAGGTTTGAGTTTTGTGTTGCAAGGTAATTGTAGCTATTGGAACTTTACCTACTCCAGCAAAAAACATATTCCAGCTACTGGAGCCAATCCTCTGCCAGATACTAAAACACTAACAAGTTCCATTTTGAGTACA
Organism: Gekko japonicus; assembly: GCF_001447785.1. Taxonomy (NCBI): domain Eukaryota; kingdom Metazoa; phylum Chordata; class Lepidosauria; order Squamata; family Gekkonidae; genus Gekko; species Gekko japonicus. Next base: position 278,711 of record NW_015170951.1, read on the forward strand.
AAAATAGCAGGCTTCCATACACTGCCTGGAATAGTGTGTAACTTTTTCAGGGTGTTTTACAATCAACTTATTAAGGTTTGCTCAACTGAATAGCCAACTGTTGACAATTTGTGTAGTATTGAGTGGGCAGCCCCTTTAAGGCAGCTGGTGCTGAGAGGGCCCTGTGTGCCCCTTTCGTTGGACAGGTTCTAGCGTTTTGGAAAATCAGAGCAATTGGCTGCTGCTTGCTGTAGTTCTCTGCTATGGCAGAAATGGGAGGCTTAGCTGCTAGTGATGTTTCCTTATCTGAAGACTTAAAAACTAACTGCTCGCTGGCTATTAAAAGGCTGGTTTACAGGCCCTCTGATTTGCATTGGATTGAAACTTGTCTTGGCATCGACAGAATTCTACGTTTACTCTTGTTCATTAGAATGAGCTCAAACGCACCCTATGTGAGCTGAAAGCGGAGCAAGAGCAACTGAAGTCAAAGATCACGGAGTCTCCGGAGGAGCTGACCAGTTGCAAAGAACGCTTGAAGGAGGCCCTCCTGAAGGCCAAGAAGGACAAGGTGAGGAGGGGCACTGTCGCTTCCTTTTTGCTTGATTTCATCGGCAGCAATTGAGCCAGCTTCACAAGGGCACATTCTTCGGTATGCACACTGACTTAAGAGAAGCCAAGCGCTACGTCCTCCTTAAAATTCCCCGAACAGCCAGCCTTTTACAGCTTTAGTTCGTGGTCTTCTTGTTCTTTGTTTCTCCCCAGTGGGGATCCTAAGCAGCTGACACGGTTCTCCTCTCCTCCATTTTATCCTCGCGACCACCCTGTGAGGCAGGTTAGGCTGAGAGCGTGTGATTGGCCTAAGGTCACCCTGCAAGCTTTTGTGGCAGAGTAGGGATTTGAACCTGGGAATCCCAGATCCGGCCTGATCACCGCACTGGCTCTATGTTACCTAACAAACATAGGATGCCTGTTTTTCTGACCATCTGGATGCCTCGTGGCTTGTTATTTCCTAATGTTTCCTTGTTAGTGAAGAAGGGGCTGGGTTGCTGGCAGGTTTTGCCATCCCTACCACTAGAGTTTTTGGTCTGTGAACTTTGCTTTGAGCTACTAGAAGATTGCTTTCAATTACTTGGAGATTCTCCTTCTGTTCCTCTATGTAAGTCCTCTGCTTGCAGTTCTTTGGCCAATTGCCTGGCTTTTTCTCTGTTGCAATTATTTCCCTCCCTTTTTGGTAAATGTACCTCTATTGCAAATGGTGTTTTCCAATGATATTTTATTTATTTCTTTTGTAAAATCTGTCTCAAGAAGTCAGTCTTCCCTTTTCTTTAACATGCTTGTTGGTAAATCCTGAAAGATCTGCACTTCTTTTCCCTCAACCTTGAGTGGTGATTCCCTTTGATTCTTTAGTATTGTGTCTTGTGTTTTCTTGTAGGTGAATCAAACTAGTATATATCGAGGTAGCTTATTCTTGAATGCAAATCTTGAATTCACTCTAAAAATCTGGTCAATGTCAGGAAGGACTTCCTCTACCTTCAAATAATTCTGAAGTAAGTCAAAAAAGCTTTTTCCAAATTTGGCCTCTAAAATGCAGATTATTAGATCTGCATTGAGTTTCCAGGATTTCAGTTCTTTATTCTACCTTCTCAGTATGAAGATCCTGCCTTTCTAAATGTGTGTTATTATCTTTTTGCTTCTCTTTGATTTTTGTAATTTTTTGTGTTCTTGTAATTTAAATTAATTTCTGATAGTCCAGCCGCTATCTCTTGACACACTTCTTGAATGTTCTTCTGGGTTCTTTCCTCAGATTCTTGAATATTTCTCTGAGTACTCTGGATATTCTTTAAGGTTCTTCCCTCTGAATCTCAAATGATCTTTTGAGTTCTTTCTTCAAATTGTTGCATTTGGTTTATCGATATTCCCAATAATTTTTCCACCATTTCTTCAGTTCTCTGGTTCTCATCTGTTTCATCTGTACTCCTTTTTTTGTCTCTTTGACTTATTCCTGTGGCCATTTTCCTTTTCGCTCTTCTGTTTTTAAAACTATTGTATACAGTTTCCATATAATATTCCCATATACTGTTTTCTATGCATAGATCAAATGCACAACAAAGTTTATACTATTTAAATAACTCATCTAAAGTATATGTCCATTAGAATAAAAAATGATATTTTCTACAGTTTTTACAAAAAAGGGCTCAATGTAGCAAGTAATGAATGTTCTGAATGAATATAGTGTAGATGAGAAAAGTAGCTTATCTTCTAATCCACAGGTGATGAGCTCATTTTGTCATGAGGGCCAGATCTGACATAAGTGTCACTTTGTCGGGTCGGGCCATGTACACCATAAAATGTAACAAGAGGTACCGGAGATATAAACTTGATAAAGATGATTTCAGAGGCTGAATGGCAATAGCCAGGCTTGATTGGATTAGGTGTGCTATGCAGAAGGGTGGGCGGCATGGAGATAATCAGCATTGTAATGAGACAGGAAACATAGGTTTCAGTTTGGTCCAGGAGGATGCGAAAAATAAATGAAAGTAAGTCTAAATTTATTTATTTTATTTAGTATTTTCAATTTGTATCCCACCTTGCCAGTCTTTTCAATCGCAATCACAGTTCTGGGAGTCCAGATTGCAAAGATTACTGAATTCAGATTGGTTTAAGAAAAAAAGGAATAAAAAAATAAAAAAGGAATTAAAAAATCAGTTGGGGTCGGCTGACCTTATCAGCAAAAAGCCCTCCTTATTTCAGCTTCCCTTGATACTTCCAGAACCCCCAGGGTTCACCTGTCAGTTGGGTCTCCCCCATGGGGGAGAGGTAAGGATAGAGAGCTAAATTATAGCTTGGTGCTGGCCAACTCATTTCTCATCTGTAGGAATTGAAACAGAATCTATTGCACTGCCCACTACAAATGTCTTAAAATGGTTTTATAGTATTATTATATTGTATTGATTTAATATTGTTATTTATTGTCTGCTTGACTTATTTTAAGATTGTATTAATTTATTATTGTGAGCTGCCCTGAGCCCACTTGTAGGAAGGCTGGGATATAAATCGAAATAAATAAATTAAATAAATTCCCTCGTTTCTTGGTGGTGTTTGCCTCTCAGCAAGAAAGGACGTGTAGCCTTTGAAAGTGCTCCTTATCAGGTTGCCCCGTTCCCCAGAGTCCCTGTGGTATCTTTTTCCCAGGGAAAAATGGTCCACGGTATTTGCTTTTGGCTCAGATGAATTTAGTAATCTTATTTGGTATCTATTGGGAAAATGGAAGTCTAGAGACCTCTCTTATATGCTAGGAGAGTGTAGATCAGCATTGTAGTTTCTCCAAATGCTTAAGCACTTCAGCTTGCCAGGAACTGCTTTCCTGAAATGGGCTTGCTCGTGGAGATGTAACAAATGTATTGGCCAGGAATGCTGGGGACCTCAACTGGAATTCATCTACCCTGGAGGAGGAAATCACAATAGCTTGTGGCACACAGTGCTGAAGGATTGCTGTGGACATGTAAATGCACAATTATTTGCAAACATGGGAATTGCTTGCAGCGTTTTGGGGCAGAATGAAGGGTACTGTACTTCTCTGGGTTATGTCAGTGCTGGTGCTATTATTTTACATTTAACACTCTGTATTTTGAGACTTTCCAACTTGTCAGTGAGCTGTTTTGAGTGCTTCTGTAACAAGAATGCCGGATAAATTGTAGGGTTAAAAATCAAGACACAGCGGTGCAGGCAGCCATGTGCAGTGCTTGCGTTCTGTTCCTGATCTGTAAATGCTGCAACTTTCTTCTCTCATGATATTGAGGCACGTGACAAATCTCAAGCACTTCATTATCTACTTTATATAAAAATTGTCTACAGTACTAAAAATTCCTTGATTTTTTGCTTGTTTGTTAAAGGAAGAAGTTATCCAGAAGTACGAAGTCTACAGAGACCTGGTTGAGATGCTGCCGGCCTGTCAGGCAGAGATCCAAATGTATCAGGAGAAAATGCGAACCCAGGCAGCAAATATCGATCGGAAGTCAGCTGTCCTGGCAGAGGTTTGTCTTCTGTCTCTCCTACCTTGAGCTACACTACTGGTGCTGTCCATACCCCTGGGGCATGGTCTTTTCTGGTATAGCACCACACAGTCAATGCCAGACCAAGCCTTGAGCTGGGGACAGAAGGCTCAGGGAAGAACCCGTCAGCCAGTCTGTAGCAACAAACCACCCTGCAAGGTGCCTTGAGCAGCTGGGAGAGTGTATCACTGGCCCAAGGTCACCTACCTGGTGAGGTTCCATGGCAGAAAGGGGATTTGAACCTGATCTCCCAGGTCCTAGTCTGTTACTCTTAACCACTCTACTGTGTCTGCTCTGTCCAGTGGCTGGTTTGGGATTTCAGTTGCAGGATATATATATATTTTTGGGCAAACAGCAAGTATGACTGGAAACATAGCACATAGTACAAAGCTGTAAATTGCTTTTCTGGCCCCGTAGTAAAGGCCAGTTCATGCTGGCTTGTTGTCACATCACCTCTTACCCAAAGACAAACGTACATGCAATTTTCTCAATGCCTGTGCATTGGAAGGGAGTCTCAAGAGCCAGCTAATTGAACGCCGCCTGGCAATGAGATCAACTGTATCCAATAGGGAAGTGGCTGGCTGCTGAGGGACAATGAAGAAGGCACCGTGTAGCCAGCCGCAGGCAGAGCCAGGAGTCTTTACCTACTCGAGGCACCCCAGATGTTCAGAACTACAACTTCGGTTAATTTATAAAACATTTTAAAAAGTAAATTTGCTCCACGAAGACACGCAAACACTCCAGCAGGGACAGATTGTTGACCAGGCGTGTGCATTTGGATATTCCCCAAAGAGTGCCTCAGCCTTGCTATGTTTTGGATACCTCTAATCTTAAACAACACAGGGAAGTTTGGGGGCACTGTTTCAGACCAGAAGTATCCAAATACACATTTCTAAAGTTGGAGGTAGTTGTGTGTCGAAGGAGAAAGGGAGGAGGGCTGGCCAGTTCAAGCCCTGGAGAGCTTAGGATCCTGAGGGGGGAGATTTTTGAGTGGCACTGGCAAGAGGAGATTTTCCAAATTGTCTCCTGCCACTGATGATTCTTTGCGGTTCCCCCCTTCATTAATACAGTAGGAAGCTAAAACTTCTAACCTGGCTTTCCACCAAATAGTGCCCAAGACCACTGAGGAAACAATAAAATGATAAATTAGCATACAGCCTAAAGTCTTAACAGCTTCATGAAACAAATCTGAGTCTGCCTGAACGTGCCAAGTCTTTCCCTGTTTGCTAGGGTTTCCAAAGTTGGCTCTGATTCTCTCTCAAAGCAAACAGTTAGTTTGGAGCTGGCCAAATAACTGCAGCTCTTTACCTTTTTTCTCTCTCCCTATCTCCACTTCCAATGTCTTACAACATTCACCTTCCAGATCCGAGCCCTAGAGCACCAGTTTGAGAGCAGCAAAAGTGGACTCAGGAATTCCAAGACGGAAGAGATGTCCTTGAAGAGGCTGGTTACTACAAAACGGGAAAAGCTCACTACTACCGAAATCAAAACAAAGAAGATACGTGAGGATACAGAGCAGCGCAAGCAGGCAATAATAGAGTATGAATTAACTGGCATTTGTGTTTATCCTACTTAATTGTTAAAGCAATTTCATGTAACTTCAAAACTAGCACCTAGAAGAAAACATAGTCTTCTGGTCCTTTCTGACAAGGGTGTAATATATTTGATTGTGAAAGCAACTGTGCTTGTAGGCAGGTGACACGGTGCACCAGTCAGTGTTCCCGCTAAGCTGAGTTAGTGTGAGCTAGGTCACAGTGTTTTAGCCTCTGGCTCACACTTTTTTTGTCTTGGCTCAGGAAGGATGGCTCCAGAGCAAACTAATTTATGTAGTAGCCAACTCGCTCGCTCACAACTTTCATGCAAGTAGCTCACAAAGCAGAATGTTTGCTCACAAGACTCCACAGCTTAGCAGGAGCATTGGTAGCAATTGATGTCTGTGACGCAGCTTGACAGCAACAAAGTGGACGGCCCAGGCTAGTTTGAGCTTGCCAGTCTCTGAAGCTGAGCAGGGTTGGCCCTTGTGAGTACTTGGATGGGAGACCAGTGAGGAAGTCCAGGGTCACTACGCAGAGGCAGGCTGTTGGGCAAACCACCTCTCTGGAACATCTCTTGCCTTGGAGACCCTGCCTATGGGGCCACCGTAGGCTGGCTGTGACTTGACAGTGCTTTCCACCTCCATCACGGGAAAAAAATTAGCTTTGACTCACAAAGGCTCACGGCCTGGAAAATGTTGCTGGTCTCCGAGGTGCCACTGGACTCGAATTTTGTTTTGCTACCAAAGACTAACTTACCTGTCCACTGGAAACTTTCTGCATAATTCAGGCCTCAGTAAATTTTCTTGGACTCTCACAGCCACACCTAATATTTAGGAATCAAACTCTTTCTTTCCCCTCCCAGCCTTCAGGATTTTGTGTTCTAATGACCATATTTTCTAATTATTGCTTCTGGAAAACCTAATCCTAACCACAGTTTCTTGGTTAATTTTATCAAAGCAATGACAAGTATTGTATTGCATAAGTAAACATATGGGCAACTCCAGTTGTTAGTACCACAACAAAACTAACCTCTAACACTAACCCAACTTTCCTCCACTGCATATGCGAAAGAGTGGAACGAGTACTTCTAGAAGGAAGGGCACTGACCAGTGGTCGATGTTAGGTGAGAGAACCATCCCCTTGTGCTTATGTGGTGGGGGGCGACACAAGAAATGACCACACGCGGAGGTATTTGCAGCCGGCACTTTTACACCCAAAATATAAATGTGCATCAAGAAGAAGACGAATGGAAGGTGCTCAGCTGTCTCTCTGCTTCTGCAGCTGCAAGGTCTTTGTTGACAAGGAAGTTGTTCCTGTAGACGTGGCAGCTTGCTTAAAAACACACATCAATTTATTATTATCAATTTATTATTATGCCACTGGTGTGCGTGACACTTGACAGGAGCACAGGCAAAAGACTGGGAACCTCGAACCGAAGTTTAAAGGATGGTGGGGAGGGGAAAAGGAATAGGAGAAGTGATGGCAAGATAGGGGTGAGTGTGAGTAAGTGAAACGGTTTTCTCGTGTGGAAAAGCACTCCCCGTTTTCTTAGCTTACAAAATGAGTTCAAGGTGAAAGAGTGCTGAGCCTGGGCTGTGTTCTAGCTAAGGGAAGTGATGCTTAGTCCCTCAGAAGCAGGGACCCACAAGACACTAGTAGGGGAGGGTGCACCCCCTCCCCATCCCCTCTGCCTCCGTTCCTCTTGCCTTGCTCTCTTCCTCCGCTGCAGCATCAGTGGCAAGGCCCCCGGGAGCTGCTGTGTTTGGCTGTGCAGGTACATGATCTGCGCACGAGCAGATAACATTATTTTTTGGGTGGGGGTAAACCCCTCAATATACTTTTTTAACTTTTAAGATTTTCTGCAAATCTGGGGGTTCTCCAAGTTTGGAGAAAAATCTCCTTTCTCTGTGTGGGCCTAATCTGTGAATTTAGTGGTCTGCAGATCTGCCCACACTTGAGAAACAGAGGCTCTGAGGGAATGGCCTCCTCCATTACTTTGTGACTAACACGATAGTAAAGTCTTGGAGTGCTGTTTCCTCACAGTCTTTCCCACAGCCTTTCCTTCTCCTCCTCAGCTCTAGCTTTTCTCTTCGATTCTTTTTGTACCTAGTTAGGCAGCTTTTGCTCTCATTGCTATTTCCATGGCTGTGCACTTACGGTACAGTAGTCTACATTTAAATGTGAAACAGCATATGGAGAAAAGCCAGGGAAACGCTAGATGTGGTCATACTTACAGGAGCAAGTTCTCTGGACACAACTGGTACTATCTGCTGTCTGGCAGGAAACATAAGAACCCTTCCTCTGTCATAAGTTTATTGAGCCAGCTAGAAGGAAGCGATCTTCTAGCCTCTAGGCACAAATTTGGGAGAGGGCATTGGTCCCTAATCTGAGGGCCAGACCCAAATCTCCAGCAGCTTCCGCTGTATTGCAGTCTACTTTGGTCCAACAGAGAACATGGTTATACTCTCATCTGTGTCTTCCATCCCTTGAGCCAGTGTGCAAGGGATTTCCACACTTCCAGCAACATCCATGCCATCTGACATCTAGAGAACTAAAAACTGAGATGGGGAGAGAATCCTTTAGGTTTAAAGTGGTCACCTGAAGTCAGAGATTCTTATCTTTTCTAGCCTCTGCCTCTTTTCCCATCTGATGGGCCAGCCTATAATCCTGTTCCTTTGTTGAGGGCTGTGCTAACCTTTGACTGATGTTCCATTGCTTCTGGAGCACTTCCAGCCTTTTGCACTCATGTTGGATACTTGCAACAATTTCTTCCTCCATTCTGTCCTCAGAGAATGGAATAGAAGGTACTAAACCTTTTTTGGCACTTTTTGTGCTTCATTGCAAAGGCTCTCTAGATTCCAAATAAGGCCTCTTTTTAAGATCTGCTTGGTCCTCTCTGAAAATGTGAAGTGGAACGCATTGTGTGTGTGGCATCAGTGGCTGCTCTCATTCCACCCGGGCCAGGCCTGTGGGTTCTGTTCCCAGCCATAGGAAGTGTGTTGTTTCCCCACCCATCCCTTGAGCACACCCTTAAGCGTGGCAAGAGGATGGTCACAGAGCCGGATGCCGTTCCCCTTCACCCTGAAATCCTAGACCATACGCGTCCAGGTTCTGTTCTGCAGTCCCTTTCCGTCAGTTCCTGGGAAAAGCAGATATTAAAGTTCCATCCTACTGCTGTGATCGCTCCCCTCCCCCACGACTACTCTGGTTGTCTGCCCTCGCAGTTACCATGGGATACTCTTGTCTGCTTGTTTTGCATCTGCCTACCCTGCTTAAAGAGTCCCATGTGGGATCATTGCTACAAGTCGCTCTGCCTTGGCAACTCTTCCAGCACATGTTCCCTCCTTGGTTCTGGGGCACTGATGTTGGTTCCCTGCTCTTGTGCAAGCCCATGCAGGGAGAGTTAAGCTGCTTTCATCTGACTGGGATTCTGGTGGACCTTCCAACTCAGTTACCTTGTTAACCTTGGAAGCACCTGTTGTATAGCTTCTTCTCATGCAGTTGACAGATCAAAGACACACAGCAAATCAAATATGTGGGTCTAGACATAAGGCTGGAAATCAAACAGCCACCTCTAGAAATATCTGATCCAGTGGACTGTCTGGTCCAGTCAGGTACTGTTTCCATTTGGTTCTGTTGGAAGCTACTAAGCGCTCCTAGACCAAACTGTCACCCGTAGCCCTGAAGCCTTGAAAGTATGTACAAAGTGCTGTTCTTCTTCACATATCCAGTCTGCCCCAATTCCAGTGCAAGATTAGATAATTCTTGCAGTCTGCTCTTGCCAAGGAGTGTACATTTGATGTTAGGAGATCATGAATGTCTTCAACCTATGTGGGCTGTTTCCTCCTGCTAGCACATCTTCTATCCTCTTGAAGGAGCTACCTGCACCAATCTGAAGGAACTGAGTAGAAAAGTACTTGCTGCTCCTCTCAGAGCATGTGCAGAGGAGCAAAAGCCCCTCAAGGAGGGGACTTGACCATCAATTCCTTGTCTAGAGACCTAGAATGCTTTTGACGTGGCTTCTGTACAGGTGCCGCATTCCCAACATGTAACTGTGCAAAGAATGTCAGTTGCAGGTAAGCAACCTGGTTTTGTTTGTTTTTCCTGGAATTGTGGAAATTGGCTTAAAAACAAGCCCCATTAATATACCTGGCTGTGGTTTCCTTGAGCAACGTCCGCTATTAGGAGAGAGTGGAGTGACGCATCTCAGACCATAAAGACATCCAGAAGGGGGAGCCCCCATGTTCCAGTATCTCCTGCTTTTCATGGTCTGTGTTTCTAAACAAAGATTTAGACTCTGACTCTGTTTTCTGCCTGCTTTATTTCTCGGATCCTCCCCATTCTCATAGCTATGTGTTACTACCAAATTCTGACTCTGTTTTCTGCCTGCTTTATTTCTCTGATCCTCCCCGTTCTCATAGCGATGTGTTACTACCAAATACTACATGGGCTGTGGTCCCTTATCTAATTTTACCTGGGTACATACCCTTAAGGAGCTGCGGTGGCTCAAGTGGTGAAGACGCTGAACTGCAGGCTGTGGAAGGTCGATAGTTCAGCAGTTCGAGACCCGAGTGTGCCGCATGACGGAGTGAGCTCCCGTCTCTAGTCCCAGCTCCTGCCAACCTAGCAGTTCGAAAGCAAGAAATTGCAAGTAGATAAATAGGTACCACTTCGGTGGGAAGGTAACAGCGTTCCGTGAGCCTTGGCATCTAGTCATGCCGGCCACATGACCACGGAAACGTCTTTGGACAGCGCTGGCTCTTTGGCTTTGAAACGGAGATGAGCACTGCAACCCTAGAGTCGGACTCGACTGGCTTTCGAGCAAGGGAACCTTTACCTTTACCTTTACATACCCTTAATGTGCAAGGGGGATGCCCCAAGTGTTGAGGACCACCCATAGGTAGGCCATTAGGATAACAATCTGTTCAGCTGTCCACGTGCAGAACAACTCGACTTTGGTTCTTGTTTTCAAGAGTAAGACCTAAGGCCAGTGTGTTTACAAAACATAATCTGGCATTTGACAAAGAGTATGAAATATTTGGTAGTTGCAGTGCTAATTGGTTACCGACCTCTTGTTCTCCAGGTATTGTAACAAGTTTCAGGAGAAAAGAGGAGCTGTTTGTGAAAAGCTGACCTCTGTTCACACAGAAATCAAGCAACTCAAAGCAGCCATTCAGCAGCTGCACGACAACGTTGGAAGGGAGCAATCAAAAGTACAGGTGAGTGAGCGCCCAGATCTGACATGACATCGGACACACACAAAGACCAAGGTAGCTGTAGTACGGCTTTTCCTCAAGAGCACTGATAGGGTTGACTTGGAGGTCTGGCAAGGGGTGCTTTTGAAACCTCTTTTAGGTCAGATCTGGCATAGCCATGAAGAGAAATCCGTGGGACACTTTTAGCTGTTTGCTCTTTTGCTGGTGGAAGCCAATTCCAGACGCCCACAGCCATGAACACGTTTCTCACCCTAACGGACGTGTGAATGAGACTGATACAATTGTCAGTGTGGTGTTAAGGCTTTCCTGCCTGGCAAGAAACTGGAGCTGGGGCACGATCTGGAGAGTAGGGAATCATGTTGGAGCATTCGGACTATGCTGGGTGGCCCTCGTGCAGCGGGATCCTTCGACCCAGCAGTCATTAGATTTGGCCTGCCGCCAGGGGTGTGGCTGTGCAGGGCTCGTTGCAACTCTGAAGTCCCTTCCAAGGAGCCCCGCGCACGTCTTCCTTTCCTCCAGTCCCCCAAGCGTGCAGAGCCGTGGCTGGCTGGCACCCTGCTGGTTCTTGGCGGGAGAGGGCCCAGAATGCACCCCATCCACGAGGTGACCTCTCTTCATTAGGGGCGTGCCCTGCTGTAAGACAGAGTACGAGGCACGGAGGACTCCGGCAGAAGGAAAGCACTGATTCATTAACCAAACACTGTAACCATTAAGTAAGAATAGTTATGGAAATAGAGAAGAATGGGCATATTTAATTTGCTACAGATATACAAGGTGAAACTCCCACGGGAAGAAGCCGGCTGGAAAGTAATAAAGCTTGACCTGACTCTTGCACTGGTCTTCTGTTTGACCACTTGGCCCCCTTTTCAGTCAGTCTCACCCTCCATGGGTGAGGAAACC
>NW_015170951.1:290440-299150 GCF_001447785.1 Gekko japonicus
GCCTTCTCAGCAGTGATTGGCTTACCTTTCCCCTCCCATTTTGCCAGGTCCAATCCTGGGCTTGGAGGGTATCTGGGAAATGTAGGCCCAGAAGTAAAGTTTACCGTGGGGCCCTGATGCTCCATTGTAGGGTTTTGTAAAAATAGAAAAGATGAATGGGCTGAAGAATACTGAGGCCCTTTGGGATGCACAGCTTATGCCTTACTCTGAATACGTTCCTGACTTTTCCCCTCCCTCTCTCTACCAAAGGAGATCTATCTTAACGTGAGGGTTGGCTTGGAGAAGTACCATGAAAACCTCGCGAAAATAGTGGACAGCCACACATCTGCAAGAGAAGGCAAAATTCTGGAGCTGGAGACCTTGACCACATCATTCCACCCTTGATCTTCATACTCTTACAATGTTTATTTTCTCACTGTAGGAAACAATGTTAAGAGTAGTTTTCCCATGGCATTCGTGGTGGGGCGGGTTGACCCCCCTTTTAGTGCTGAGTCGTCTAGCACTGATCAGTCCTGCTGGGTGGAGAATGTGCATCCCTGCTTCATTTTATTTTGTCAGCCAGTTCTTCTTGCTTAAATTTGTGGCACAGCCTGTTGGCTGCAACAAGTTCTAGAACTTGCACGGAAGCAGGAAAAAAAGAGGGGGGCAGAGTGGAACCGGAGGGCGTCCTGATTAAACGTCTCTATGAAGTGGCCACCCTGAGGCAAACAGCCAGCATGGAAGCTTCAGTCACTGCCACAGGCCTGCCGGGAGGTGTTGTTGCAGCTTAATAGGACCATGTTGTCTGTTGTGGGAAGACCATGAATGTCTCCGCCTAATATGCTTCTGATGCACCATTCTTGCCCCGCATTTATGTCTTGAGTGCCAGGTAACACCTGAGCAGAAGTTTTTTGAGATACATTAACATGGAAAACCTTTTTTTAAGTCTTGTTAACTCTGCTTTTAGTAGAGGCTTTTGTATAAAAACTAACTGATCACTTGCATTTGACTTTGATGCTCTCATTGCCCTGCCTTAAAAATCATTAAATGTCAAAGATTCAAAGCTTTCCTATGATTACCCTGACTGATGGAAGAGAGAGAGAGTAGTCTGGACTAATGCAAATGTCACAGTCTAAAAGATCTAGCCCCTTTCCCTTCAACCTGGTCCTTAACCTCCAGGTACTTAGGTAGGGAATACTTTCTTTTGGCTGCTTCTGGTCTCCTGACTTCAGCATGCGCATCGATCAGTGTCAGGCATCTATACCTCATGGCAATATGAATGAGGTCTGACATGTATATACAGGTCTCCCATTTACCTGTCCCAGTGCCGGTCTCCCACCACTGAGGAACTAATCAGGAGGGGGGAAATGCCTTTGAAGTGACATTCTAGGTATTTCCCCCTAGTCTCTGGTAAAAATAATGGAGACCAGAGGAGGCAGCCTTGACCATCACCTGGCAATGAAGTCACACCTTTTCCAAAATCCACCATCCCCAGACACCACTCCCCAAATTTCCCAGCATTGGCCAAACCAGTGTTGGGCACCCTACCAATATATGTCTCAGGTGTTTGTGTCAGAGGTATTGATTATATCCTGGTCCTGTATCCCATTAATCAAGGGGTTGGATCCAGCCAGCCTTTTCACTCAGTCTCACCTAATTCCTCTGTCCCAAATGGTATTTGTATATGCAGATCCCATTATCCTCAATATAGTGATCAAGGAGTCCCTCCTTCCTTTCTTACCTGCTTAAAATCTGGTTGGATACAACCCAAGGTTCTTCAATTAACCCATCTGGCCCCTTGATCTTCAAAATAGTGTGTTGATGTTGAGAGTTCGTTTCTCTGTCCAGTATTGTATGACAACATACGGGCTGTTAAGCCTAAGCGATATACAATCTGTTGCAATGCTTTTGAAGATGCAGATAAATGTAAGTGAGTGGGACTGGGTTATGTTCAGGCAGTATACCAGTTCCTGGGGAAGGTGCCACAGCAAATGACAGAAAGCTTGATGCAAAATGTTCCATCCTGAGGAGCTTCTTCACCAAGCAGGATTCCTGCATGAGAAAGGGTTGCCAGACTGCTTCCTGTCCTTCCCGAAGCCTCCTGAAACTCGGGTTCCTTAGCCGATACTGTATTTGGATTGATTCTTTGGTGGTCCAGGAGTGGGGCAGTCCTCCAGACTCCTTACTCCTGGGACCTAGCGCCTCCTTTCCATAGGCAGGGCTTGGCAGACTCTTCAGTTAGGAGGGGAGGAGCTTGTCCCCTGGACTTCCAGTCTTTCCGGCCCTGCCTTCCATGCAGGACGTGGCAGACTGTACTCCTGTTGAGCACACTACAGAGAGAAGACCCAACAAGGGGAAAGGAAGGAAGAAGAGTAGAGCAGGTATCTTACACTCCAAAGGAACCCTTCCCCCCTCGTCTCGAGCTGTGGAGAAGAGCAGCTCCATTGGAACAGCGCCTGTGGACCCGGGAAACCCCTGGGAACCGCGGCGCTGACGTGATCTCCACTGATGGTCCCAGCCTGAGGGGAAGCGGACCGGTAGGGAGCATGCTGAAGGGCGGAGAGTCACCAGCGGTGGCAGGAAGGCCATGGCGCAGCCGGAGAGTCACCACACGGATGCTTTAAATCAGCTCCTTGTCCTGGCAGGACATCGAGGAAGGCTGATTCCAGGCCTGGTCTGCAGAAGTACAGTAAGAACTCCCCTGGACCGGGAAGCCTGCACTTTGGGCAAGGCCCTCCCCCCCCACACACACACTTGGGTTAAGGCTGCCTCTGCCAACCACCTAAAGGAAAAGGGAATGTAGAAATTGGGGGGGACGACCAATTTTGGGGAAATAAACCTTTTCACTCCTCAGTCAAGTAGGATAGTGAAAAAAAGAGTGGGAGGTGGCCATTTTAGTTGAGATCTATTACTTTCATTTTCAGGAAACACAGAAAATGGCCACCTGTCAGGTACCTCAATAACTCGCTGAGTTGAGCACATGTGGAGGGGAAGATGCCGTCGATGCTAACAGCAGGTCCTTAAACAGGTTCTGCTTTATTGATCAGAGAAAGGTGAAGTCATCTTAGACTCTTTGAGTCAGGAATGAAGCATACAAAATGGCCATAGTAATTATAGTGGGTTCATACAACCCCCCCTGACACCTAGAAGCCAATAAGCACTTAATATGGAGTGCGGGGAACTGGTTAACGGTTCATAGGTGAGCGGGAGACAGCAGAGGCTTCGCGCCAAAGCAATGAGCGCTCAAGGCCAACGGCCAGATAAGAGGGGCAGGAGTGAGAAACAGCTGCAGAGAATTACACATTCCAGAGTCAGAGAAAAACACCATGGCGGGTCTACCCGACACCAAGGCTGGATCTACACAGGAGCTAGACTCAGCCACCTGTGAATTCGATCTGGC
This sequence comes from Gekko japonicus, assembly GCF_001447785.1. Taxonomy (NCBI): domain Eukaryota; kingdom Metazoa; phylum Chordata; class Lepidosauria; order Squamata; family Gekkonidae; genus Gekko; species Gekko japonicus. Next base: position 293,820 of record NW_015170951.1, read on the forward strand.
TAAGTCCCCTACTGCACAGTCACAAGTGGCAGGGGAAGAAGCTCAGACTAACCTCTCCTGGTTAAAGTTAGAGATGAGGAAGGAATTCAGAGCTATGTGGTAGGAGTCTCAAAGTGTATCCCAGGAAAGAGACAGATGCCCTCACACTTCCCAAAGTTACAAGAGACAGAGTTCTAATGACATAGAATCTGGCCTCAGTGAGAAAAAGAGAAAGAAAGCATCTGAAACCCAGAGAGAGTATAGTCCTTTTCTTGGTGAGCATGCATCTGATTCAGAATCTTCTTGCTCTGATTCTCCCAAAGAAGAGGGTGAGCTTTCTGCGGAGGAAGAGGAAGTTGTGCCTGTAGTGCAATCTAGACTCTTCCCCCAGGAACTTTACAGCAGACTTCTACCTAAGGTCATCAGAACCTTGGAGTTATCTTACACTCCGAAAGAGCAAGAGGAGGAGGACATTGATTTCCCCATAGGCTCAGAGAAAAACTATGCCCAAATCAATGAGGGGTCCACTGCCAGCTGCATGCTATTAAATCATGAAGGCAGAGTGGGAACACCCGGCAAAACCAAAAGCTACTCCCCCATCCTTTGGCAAGTTCTATTCTCTTATTCCAGAGGCGTCAAAGAAACTTAGACTTTTTGCAGTAGACGAGCCTGGTATCCACCTCGGTTCTGCCTATGGGAGCAGATGGTCTTTTGAAAGACCACAGTGACAAATGCATAGAACAAGCGTTGAGGACAGACTTTGAAGCGTCCGCAAATGCCTTCAGTCACTGGTTCCCTCTTTATAAGGGCTGCTTATGCATGGTCCTCTGATCTGGCAGAGGTGGACAGTGGCATTCCCAAAGAATTAAAAGGCGAATTCAAGAAGATAGCTCTCGCTACAGCTTTCTCAGCAGACGCCACCCTTGATGCAGTGCAGCAATCCGCCAGGAGTATGGTTTCCAGAGTCACAGCGAGACGCAATACCTGGCTGAGGAGCTGGGATGTGGATCCTTCTGCAAGGGCCAAAGTGGCAGCGGTGCCCTTCAAAGGTACTAGTTCGGTGAAGGTCTGGATAGATACCTTATTGAGGATAAGGACAAGAAAAAAGTGCTTCCATCTGTCAGCAAGCTGCCATTCTGTTTTCTGTGACCTCTGTGTACATATCCTTTCCCTGTTGCACCCGGCTTGTTTTCTATCATCCTGCTCCTGCGTTGGAATGCACAAGATAACTGCTGGAGGTTGTGTGGGGGAGAAGATGCTGTAATGCTTGCCTATTGCTTTTCTCATGAGTACTGCACCTGTGTTTTGTCTGATGTTCTGCCTGGTTCCCATGGACTGGGCGCGCAACCGTTTCATTAGCCCGCCAGCGGGAAAGCTATTCATTGGATCTGTATCTGTTTGAAGTTCCTTTATTATGCTTGACCTAACTGTGTATCCCCAGTTCTAACAAAGAACGTGTTTGAGTATGTCTTCAACGCTTTGAAATAAATTTTGCTTTTCTTGAAAACGTGGATTTATTCTCGATGCTTGGGGATCCAACATATTGTTAGAACTCCCTTTCTCCTATCGTTCCGAATCTGGCAAGATCATGAGCGGAACTGAGGGAAACCTACTTAACACGGAGGGGGACTCAGGATCGGCATGAAGGCAGAGTGGGAACACCTGGCAAAACCAAAAGCTACTCCCCCATCCTTTGGCAAGTTCTATTCTCTTATTCCAGAGGCGTCAAAGAAACAGGCTTTTTGCAGTAGACGATCCAATCAACAGCCTGGTATCCACCTCGGTTCTGCCTATGGGAGCAGATGGTCTTCCGAAAGACCACAGTGAGGGAGAAAAGTTCACTAACACCATCTTAATCCCTTCTGCATCTGGGAGTACAGATCGACACAGTGAGGGACAGAGTCCCTTCAGTCACTGGTTCCCTCTTTATAAGGGCTGCTTATGCATGGTCCTCTGATCTGGCAGAGGTGGACAGTGGCATTCCCAAAGAATTAAAAGGCGAATTCAAGAAGATAGCTCTCGCTACAGCTTTCTCAGCAGACGCCACCCTTGATGCAGTGCAGCAATCCGCCAGGAGTATGGTTTCCAGAGTCACAGCGAGACGCAATACCTGGCTGAGGAGCTGGGATGTGGATCCTTCTGCAAGGGCCAAAGTGGCAGCGGTGCCCTTCAAAGGTACTAGTTCGGTGAAAGTCTGGATAGATACCTTATTGAGGATAAGGACAAGAAAAAAGTGTTTCCATCAAAGAAGAAGGAGGGAAAGGAGAAATCCTCAGTCCTTTCGTTATTCCAGAAGGGAGAGCAAACCTGGATATTCCAAGACCTTTAGGGGAAAGTGGCAGTCTTTAAGTCCAAAGGTGGCAGATCATTCTCCTTCTCCACCAAACAGTCCCAAAACACCAAGCGTCAAAAGAAAGGAACCTCAGCATGACTATGCCGGGGGTATGATCAATATAGGCGTGGGGGGGCACCTCCAGAGTTTTGCACAGGTATGGCAAAAGACAGTCTCAGACCAATGGGTCATGGAGTTAGTTGTACAGGGCTGTTCATTGGAATTCCTGTCCTCCCCTCCAAATCGTTCTATGAAATTGCTAAGAAACAGGTCAAGGGTAAAACATTTACAACTGGAGGGTGCCATCTCATATCTGTTAGCGATAGGAGTGATAGAGCCAGTACCCCTCTCGGAGAGATCTCAAGGGGTCTGCTGATATTTGTCACCATCCCAAAGAAGGATGGGGACATCAGAGCAACATTAGACCTCAAGTGGCTGAACAGACGGGTTGTAACCAAGAAGTTCAGGATGGAGACGGTGAGGTCCATTCTGGGTGCCATTCAGAAAGGGGATTTTCTGGGGTCCATAGACCTATCAGAAGCATATCTATACATACCGATCTGGGAAACACATCACAGGTTTCTTAGGTTTGCTTATGACAGATGCCATTACCAGTATCGAGCACTTCCTTTTGGCTTGAAGTCATCACCAAGGGTGTTTACCAAAGTCCTGGTGACCCTGGTAGCTCTTTTGAGAACAAAAGGGTGTCTCTATTCCCGTACCTGGATGACATTTTAGTTAAGGCAACTTCATACCAACTCATTATTCAATCTCTGGAGATCACACTGAAGGTCCTCAAGGGTCATGGGATTGTGATCAACAGGGAGAAAAGTTCACTAACACCATCTTAATCCCTTCTGCATCTGGGAGTACAGATCGACACAGTGAGGGACAGAGTCTTTCTCTCACAGGAGAGACAACGAAAATTGCAACGTCTGACACAACAGGTATTGGAGCTACAAAAGGTGGTCATTATGGTCCTAGCACAGCTACTGGGAAGACAGGTGTCTTGCCAAGATGTAGTACAATGGTCCCGGTACCACACGCGACCACGCCAATGTTTTCTCCTCCTGTTTCAGAATTCCATAGCACAGAGGAAAAGCGTGAGAGTGAGACTACCACAGTTCCTGCAGCAGCAGTTACGTTGGTGGCTAGAACCCAATCGCTTCTCAGAGGGCATGCCACTCAGGGAACCAACACGAGTGGTGATTACAACGGATGTGAGCCTATTCGGATGGGGAGCACATGTGGAGGGGAAGATGACACAAGGTGCATGGGATATGTCAGCAACGTCCAGCAGTGTGAACCCTCCAGAACTCTTGGCGACCAGGCTAGCGCTGGAAAAATTCCAGGGTCAGATAGAGGGATGTCATGTGTTAATTCAAATGGCCAATATGACAGCAAAGGCCTATGTCAACCGACAGGGTGGGACTCATTTCAAGCGGTTACATGAGGAAGCGAGCCTACTAATAACATGGGCAGAAAGATGCATATTATCCATAAAAGCAGTACACGTGGCAGGTTGGGAGAACACGGTAGCAGACTGGTTGAGTCGCCAGTGGGTAGATCAGTCAGAGTGGATGCTCAACTGGACTGTTCACTCAAATCTCAGAAGTTTGAAACACCAGTAGTGGACCTTTTCTCAACAGAGCAGAATCGTCAGACAAGAAGCTTTGTGTCAAGAGTAAAAAATCCATTAGAAATAGGCATAGACGCTGTACACATAGAATGGCCAAGGGCATTACTTTATGCTTTTCCACCGGTTCAAGTCATACAAAGGGTAATCCAAAAAGTGATAGTCCAGAAAGCAGAAATCATTCTAGTTGCCCTGTTTTGGCCTCGACGAGCCTGGTTCCAAGATCTACGGAGACTATCGGTGACAGATCCATGGCTCCTACTGCCAATGGAGGACCTACTGACCCAGGGGGAAGTGGTTTATCCACAACCAGGGTTGTTAAAACTCACAGCATGGAAATTGAACAACAGCAGTTGAGGGGGGATAGGTTACCCACAGGATGTAGTTCAGACCATGCTGGCAGCTGGGAGGGGTTCCACTAATAGAGTATACAACACTAGATGACAAACCTTCCATTCGTGGTGTGTGGAACAGGGGCAGGATCTACTAGTAACACCCATTAAGGAGATCCTGTCTTTTCTTCAGGATGGTATGAAGAAGAGTCTTAGTACCAAAGTAAATTCAACCTTTCAGAGGTCCACGGATATTGTTTTACCCTCATTCTACCCTATCCCACGGGGTGAGAAGGAGGAGGAGTGGCATTGTTTAGATGTGAGGAGGGCGCTCAGCTTCTACTTGGATGAACAAAACATGTAAGATCATCTGACTCCATCTTCGTTTCCTTTTGAAAGTCATCACCTTCTTCCTTAAGTAGATGGATTAGAGGGTGCATAATCCTGGCGTACAAAGCGAGGGGACTGAATCCACCACAGGGGATAGTGGCTCATTCCCTTAGAGGGGCGGCTACCTCAGCGGCATATAGGGCTACTTGGAAGTCTGTACATTCTTTTACAAGACATTATAGAATCGACAAATGGGCTTCGGCAGATGCTGCCTTTGGTCATAGGGTTCTTCAACACACCCTGTAGACTTGGAGACACTCAGACCTACCCTGTAAGGTACTGCTATTTTATGTCTAAGGAGTCTGGAGGACTGGACCACCGAAGAATGGAAGATTTATCTCCACTTACCATGAAGCTTCCTTCTCAACAGTCCAGAGTGGGGCAGTCCTGCCCGCCCTTTGGATGGGATTGCTTTCGTTGTCTGCAGGGGTGTTGATACACAAACTCAGTCAAGTGAGGTGTTAATAGTTGTTTCTGGAGGGTGGGGTTCCATCGGTTTCTTTCGATCTCAAGGGAGACGGAACAAGAGCTTAAATGGTTGGTTGCCCTTGGGGGTTGAGGGTGTGTACTAGGCTTGTTGGCTAACTCCCCATTGGGAGCGGTTTGTTGTTAGTTTTCCTTTTAGAGAAGGGGAATGGAGGCTTGGAGAACAACTGGAAGTC
>NW_015170951.1:301852-307519 GCF_001447785.1 Gekko japonicus
CTTCTGCCAATTTCCTCCCCTTCCAGATGTGCAAGACTCCCAGCGGTTTTGAAGCCGGGGGGGGGGGGCTTTGAAATATATGCAATACTCTGTCTCCTATTAAACCTAAAATCTTTTGACTGTCTAAAACGCAAAGTGCATCATTTATGACCTGACATATAAAATTGTACTATTGGTGGGATGTTAAAAGGATTAATGCCTTTATTTTCGATAAGAAAACATGCCAGTATTCCCAGTACTTAAGAATGAGTTCAAAAAGACCTCAGACTTTTTCACACTATATATTCTGAGTGTGAAAGACCTTGCCTCAAGTAGCATTTTACTCAATAAAAAAGATAATATTTCATAGGATTCTTTTACTGTTCCCCAAATGTCCCAATTTTGTCCATTGGAAAAACTGGAAAAGGTCCACAGGGAAAAGAGTTTTCTATTCCCCCCTCCCCCCGAGTCATCACACTTGAGCCTCCCCCCCCCTGCTGTTCCCAAGTTTGCCCTACTGAGCTAATGGCAGGCTTGAAGTGGGGGGGGGGCTACGTCTTTCCTTCCCTAGTCTACAAAGCCACAAGAAGGGAGCTGCTAATGGGGCTTTCACAATAAACCCTTCCAGAAGAGCAGCTCCCCAGTGTCCTGTCTGACTCGATCATAAGAGACTGAATACAATGCTGGACCTGTTCTTGCTCTTGCCATGAACGTCTTAAGTGCACCTTTCTCTCCCAGGTGCACCCTCCCCCCACCACCACCACGACACACACGCCGCCTACAATACGAAGGTGAGTGTGGCAGATCTGTCTCAGAAGCATTGCTTCTAGGCTGTGTGGGTGAGCATAAGAGCCCAGCTGGATGAGCTCAGGGGCCCATCTCCTGTAGCATCCTGTCTCACACAGCAGCCAACCCGTGTGTGCCTCTGAACGTGGAGGTTCCCCTCAGTCACCATGAATCTATCTAGTCTCCTTTTAAAAGCTGTTTATTCTTGTGGCTCTCGCTATGTCCTCTGGCAGTGAATTCTACGTTTTAATCTATAAGTAGTGCCTTTTACATACAGAAATATTACTTAATTGCTACGAATGAATATCATCTCCCATTATAGTGACCATACTCTTCTGGTTTTCCGGGATGGTACAATCCTTGCTTTATTCTTGGCCTTACTGTAGAATCAAATTGTTTCACTGATCGGAAATGCTTGTTTTGTGCTGTGTGTGAGTGAGTAAGGTCTTCCTAGGGCTTGGGGATGCCAGCCTCCAGGTGGGGCCTGGGGAAAAAAAACAACCGAATCATAGGTCATCTCCAGACTACAGAGATCAGTTCCCCTGGAGAAAATGGATTCTTTGGAGGGTGGACTCTTTATGGCACTGTGTACCCTGCCGAGGTCCCCCTGTCCTCCCCCCCCCGGCTCCACCCCCAGATCTCCAGGAGTTTCCCAACCTGGATCTGGCAAAACCCCCCCCCCCCCTCCACGGGTGGCCGAGGGGGGACCTAGCCTCCCTCGTAGGATTCTTTCATAGCGTTAAATCGGCCAGGCTGTAGTTTGGAGTTTTGCCCCTTTAAAATGAGGACGTGTGCTTGTAGGAAGCTGAGTCTCCAGTTTGTCCACTGGGTGACACTGTTGCACCCTGTAATGTACTCGGTTAGACTAATGAATATTTATTTCTAGCCACATATCCCCCAGAACAAAGGTGAATCGCCTGCCTTTTGACAGCCCCTCAAAAAGCAGCTTTGAACACACACACACAGAACTCGCTCTCAAAAACAAAGGGAAATTTTCAGGTTTCTGTGGCTTGTTCCTCCTCTTGAGGAAGGCTTTTGGGTACATTCTGGCTAATTGTATGCTGCCCAAATCCAATTCTGCATATTAAGGTGTTGAAACATAACAAAGAAGTTGCTTGGTTGCTGTCAACTTCCAAAGGTGATGCTTGATATTGTAGAATTCAAAATAAATGTCTGGTGAGAGGAGTGTAACGAGCCCTTGTGGGCGTATGATAAGGCATGCATAACATGTAAACCATAAGAATATATTGGCTCTGAAGAAGTGGAATCGAAACTCTCTCGGCCGACAGGAGACATCAACCTGGTTTCTCAGCCTCCCTGCAGACCTGAAAGTTTGAAACGAAGAAAGATTGAAACAGCAAAGAAGATCACAGTGTTTTCAAGGACTGCATACAGCCCATTTACTGGTCTTGCTTTGGGAAGGCTTCTTTATACGTGTATTTCTTTCACAGCTTTTGTGTTTAAATAGCAATAAGTACACGTGGATCATACGAAAAGATTTATAGTTCAATCTCTATGAATGATTTTCTCATTATGTTTGAGACATATGCCTTTAAGTAACACTTTCAATGATATTTGACCTTGAGCAATACGTTCTCTCCGCGGTGTATTTTGTTTTTGTTATTGTACTTTCTGTCAAATATAGACTGCACAGGTGACAGCAGCTAAAAAAATATGTAAACCTCAAACTAAATGCTGATAAAGCAAACAAGAGTTCTAATTGTACCAATACTCATTGGTAAGGTGTTGGAAAGGCAGGAGCCACCATGGGAAAGGCCCTGGTTCCAAGAGCGATCTACCTACTGCAGAAGGGGGAGAGGCAGTTGAATCCAAACTTGCATTGAAAGTTTTATACGTAAGGAAGTTCCTATGGGAGCAGGCAGTTCTTCCAATACCTAGACCACTTAGGGCTTTAAAGAATTCCAACCTAGCACTTGGAACTGTGCCGCAAAAATAAATTTGGCAAAGATCTCTACTGCATAAGTTCTGGCAAGGTATGATCCAACCTGCAACTTCCAGTTAGTGAAAAGGCTGCCCTGTTCTTAGCGTGGTGGAGTTTCCAAACGTTCTTCAGACTCAGCCCCAATGTATTATGGACCAAGGTAGCCCAGCAATCCTGAAAGAAATCGACCCTGGCTGTTCCCTGGAAGGCCAGATCCTGAAGCTGAAGCTCAAATACTTTGGCCACCAAATGAGAAGGGAGCACTCCCTGGAGAGGAAGACCCTGATGCTGGGAAAGACGGAAGGTCAAAGAAGACGGGGACGGCAAAGGATGAGACAGGAGGGCCTGGCATGATGTGGTCCATGGGGTCGCGATGGGTCGGACTCGACTGTGCGACTGAACAACAACAAAAGCCCAACTTGGATGTCAGAAAAGCATGGATGCAGGATTCCAGAGGACGGTAGTCTTGTTTGCCCACTGCAGCAAACTAAAATAGCAGTCCAAGGGCACCATACTGACTAAGTGTATTTATTGTAGCATAAGCTTTTGGAAGCTGAGTTTGTGTCATCAGATGCAAATAATGCACATATCTCCTACAGATGTACACTCCATGTATCTGGTGAAGTGAGCTTTGACTTGCAAAACTTAAGGGAGCGGTGGCGCAGGCAGTAAAACGCCTGCCTTAACAACACTTGAGCAGCCACTATGGCTGTTCGAGAACCACCGCGGTCGGGGTGAGCACCCGACCCTAGTCCCAGCTCCCGCCCACCCAGCGGTTCGAAAGCAGAACGTATGTCATAAGCTGCAAGTAGATAAATGGATACCTACCCTTAGAAGGGTAGGGGGCACCCTCCTCTCATGAGGTGTGTGGTGTGCGGCGGCTGAATAACAGCAATGGCGGCGGAACGGCGATTGCAGTGGAGTCCCAGCAGCGGAGACGGCTGGATGGCGCAGCGGTGACAGGAGCCATGACGAGTGATCCCTGGTGGCCAGCGGTGAAACATCGAAGCAGCCGTCGCGGAAGAGGCACGTGATGACGTCATCCCCAGCGCCAAAGGGACACAGCTGGGCCCAAGGAGAGTGGATTCGCGCACTGTGGAAAGCTACCTGCCTGAAGCGCCGAAGGAGATGCCCCGCCGGAGAAGAAAGATGGGAGCAGACTGAGCCAAAGCCGGAAAAAGATCAGCCACCACCTGGGTGCTGGTAGGATGTCCCACCCCTTGTAGAATGTGGCCGTAGTTAGGGAAAGTAACATGTGGCTAGCACCTCCAATGTAAACCGCCCAGAGACCCCCACGGGGGTTAGGGCGGTATAAGAAAAAATAATAAATAAATAAATAAATAAATAAAATAATACTGGGATATATTTTGTTAGTCTTTAAGGTGCCACTAGACTGCTTTTTTGATAGTTTGTTGCTGGATTATATTCTAGCTTGAAAGCTTGCACCTGGTCTACCTGTTACAGGTGAGGAAGGCATTTTGAAGTTACTTGGGACTCCATCTGCAAAACAGAATGTACCCCTGTTGCTTACGTAGGGAGGGGTGCCACTTCATCCAAAACGGCACGGATGGCACCTCACTGATCAATTTCACTGCCACGACTCCCTCTATCTTGTCAGGACTACCTTTCATTCTCTTAGCCCCCGTCTGCCTTAATACTCACGGATTCATCTGGACTGGATGAAAAGAGAACTAGACTATCAGAGCTTTGAATTTGTTTGAATATATAGCATTCACTTAACATTTAATTCCCTCCCCCCAATCAGGTATGTTGCTTGATTGATATGTTGCCTGAGCCTGCTTGCGGGGGGTGGGGGGTGGCGGGGTACAAGTCCCATAAAAGAAATAACCATGCTTAGTTGGATGCCCTTTTAAGAACAATGTTGGATCAGGCCAAAGGCCCATCCAGTCCAACACTCTGTGTCACACAGTGGCCAGAAATACCAGATGCCATCAGGAGGTCCACCAGTGGGGCCAGGACATTAGAAGCCCCTCCCACTGTTGCCCCCCCCCCAAGCACCAAGAAGACAGAGCATCCCTTGCCCCAGAGTCCCTATCTATACCTTGTGGCTAATAGCCACTGATGTACCTCTGCTCCATATGCTTATCTAATTCCCTTTTGAAGCTGTCCGTGCTTGTAGCTGCCACCACCTCCTGTGGCAGTGAATTCCATGTGTTAATCACTTTTTGGGTGAAGAAGTACTTCCTTTTATCCGTTCTAACCCGACCGCTCAGCAATTTCATGGAGTGCCCACGAGTTCTTGTATTGTGAGAAAGGGAGAAAAGTACCTCTTTCTCTACCTGCTCTTTCCCATGCATAATCTTATAAACCTCAATCATGTCACCCCTCAGTCGTCGTTTCTCCAAGCTAAAGAGCCCTAAGCGCCTTAACCGTTCCTCATAGGGAAAGTGTTCCAACCCCTTTATCATTCGAGTTGCCCTTTTCTGCACTTTTCCCAAAGCTATAATATCCTTTTTAAGGTGTGGTGACCAGAACTGCACACAGTATTCCAAATGAGGTCGCACCATTGATATAATCCTATTGGTTGCATTTATCGAGACCGTGCAATCCTACTAGAGTCTCTGTGAGAGGGGCAGGCTCTAAAGTGAATAAATTGACCTGCAAACCACTTTCCCAGCTCCTATGATCCCTGTAGAAGTCTGAGATCCATTTTTCATGCTTACCAAGAGAAAAGAAACGTGACCTATCACAATTTTGGACTCCTGAGAAGCCATGTTGCTGCTCACATTCACCTTCTTGCCTATAGAACAGCCCTCCCCGCCCCCAATGTGGCATCCATGGCTACAGTGGTGCCTGCTGACACCTATCCTGGGACCCACCCAGTGTGTTTAGAAAGTGGGCGGGGTCAGATAGGGCTTTTGCCCAGCGAGGCTTCTGATTGGCCACTGGAGATTCAATGAACTGTGCAGATTCTTTAAAATGTTGCTCTGGCAGCAGCT
>NW_015170951.1:308571-308727 GCF_001447785.1 Gekko japonicus
TTCCTAACCTGCGGTATATATATTTTCTGAGCTTCTAGGATTGTAGTTTTAAATAATTTCCAAGCTTCCCCAATGGGTTTGACCCTTTCTACTTTTCTTTCAGTTTCTTCCTCACATGTCCCCTCATATCAGAGAAGTTACCCCATTTAAAGTTAA
>NW_015170951.1:309146-322516 GCF_001447785.1 Gekko japonicus
CTTTTTGGGCCCACTATTTCAACCCATAGCATTTCCAGAAGCGAATCCAATTCTCTTACCCTCTCAATCTTACTGGACTGTATACCCTCTCTGACATACAGAGCCACCCCACCTCCAACCCCCCCTCCTTCCGATATAATATATAACTGGGAATCACCGTATCCCACTGATTTTCCTCATCCCTCCAAGTTTCTGAAATACCCACAATGTCTCGTCCCCCCAAAACCACACACTCGAATCCCCCCATTTTACCTCGGACATCTTCCAGCATCATATCTTGTAGCCTTTTGATACTGTCCATGGGGTTTTCTTGGCAAAGATACTTCCCCCCAAAACCACACACTCGAATCCCCCCATTTTACCTCGGACATCTTCCAGCATCATATCTTGTAGCCTTTTGATACTGTCCATGGGGTTTTCTTGGCAAAGATACTGGAGTGGGTTGCCATTTCCTTCTCCAGTGGATCACACTTGATCTGAGTTCTCTGCTGTGGCCTGTCCGTCCTGGGTGGCCCTCCACGGCATAGCCCACAGCCTCATCGAACCACGCAAGCCCCCTTGCCACGTCAAGGCAGTGATCCATGAGGGAGCATCTTTAAAAAATAGTTAATAAGAGATTTTTTTTGTCTTTTCAATTAGAATTTTGTGTGTTTTCCTTCATTACAGTGTTCTTTCAGATTTAGTATACCATCTGGAGGTTGGCAACCCTACCTGGGCCTGAAAAGTCGGTGCCCGGCAAGCTAGCTAGTGAAGGGAGAGCTGGTCTGTCTCAGTCCAAGGCCGTTCCTCCCATCTAACATCCCTCTTGTAACTTTCCCGCCAGCTACCAGTTAAACTTCCCAGCCTGTTTGCTGAAATCAGAACACCCTTTGTCCAAAGAATGTGCTTGCATTTGCAAACCTTATTTCAATGGGCATTAAGTAAATTATTTCTTTAAGATCATACAGTATATCTATAATTAATTAAACCTCTCGACAACATTAGCACAAGATGGTGTAGCGTTTTTTTTTTAAAGGTATGTGTAATTTGCCAATGTGGTATTCAGGAATGTATGCTCCAAAATCAATTCCTTTAGTTTCCTGAGAATAGAAATGAGAAGCAATCTCATTTTAATTATATCTCTTTATTGCTAACAAAGGAATGATTTATGCAATTAAATTAACTGGCTTGAAAATTATTCTCTGCTGGGCTGTCCTAATTCTTTGCTTTCTGAATTGCAGGCTCTCACATTTTTCTATGGAGATTAATTTTTCTGATATGCAAACAATGCTCCTTGTGTTCAGTTGGAACATATTTTTTTATTCACCTCCTCTTTTTCCTCACACAAATTACATGAGTAATATTTGTGAACAGCTAGGTTCTGTGTCGGAGCTTTTTTAATGCCGAAGGGGGGAGGGGGAGGGACGTCTTTTCTTCAGGGCTGTTATTGCCAGCTCAGAGAAGCAGGGTTTTGAAGCAATCTTCTGTCTTGCCAAAGTATGTGAACAAATTGCAAAGATACAAAAGAGGTAGATGGTGAAGCCAAGCGCCGGGAGGAGAGGACATCTTTTTTTTGAAGTTCCTCACAAACTCCACTGTCTTCTTGTTTGCTTATTTATTTATTTTATTCAATTTTTAGGCCACCCTTCCCTGCAAGCAGGCCTCAGGGTGGCTCACAACAGGGGAAATATACAGTAAATAACTTTGATTAAAATCCTACAATAAAATACATCATACATCAACAATAATAAATACACCAACATTCCAAGATGGCGAAGGACAAGACGATTCCGGATTTCAGGAGCCTTGTGGGGGAGGGGGCTTATGGAGAATGGAGGGTATAAGAGCGCCACGCTACATGCTGTCCCATCACTGTCCTCAGCTGAACGCCTGGCAAAACATCTCTGCCTTACATGCTCTGTGGAAAGGTAACAATTCTCACAGGGCATGGAGGTTCTCCAGCAAAGAATTCCACCAGGTAGGTGGAGGACAGCTGGATCTCTCTTGGGCCAGGGACCCCCAGGAGGTTCTTACTTCCCGAGCATGACACTCTTCTGAGGGCATAGTGAGAGACTAAACAAAACAAAAACCAGGGGGATGTTATGGAACTAGGGATTTGGGGATCCCCTGGAATTCCAGCTCATCTCCAGACTACAGAGATCAGTTCCCCTGGAGAAAAGGGATGCTTTGGAGGGTGTAGTCAGAGTATTTTAAGAGTGTGAGGGGCGGCTCCTACCTGGTGGAATGAGCTCCTGGAGGTCCTTGTACAGTTCTGTGGGGCCTGCAAGACGGAGCTCTCCCGCCACTTTCAACCATCCCGCCACTACCACCATCACCAACGAACCCGGCTGATAACTGGGAACGGAGTGGCCCTATGGCAATCGCACTTCAGTGGCGCAGTGGATTGGTACCGTTGTACGGGGATGGAGGCAACATCTACTGGACACCATCTTGTCTTACTTTAAGAGCAACAGCATTGAGCACGTTATGTAACTTCGATATTTATTCTGTTTTATCCTGCTTTATTCGGTTTTATGTATTGGCACATGGTGCCCCTGTTCGTTAGCCGCCCTGAGCCCATTTCTGGGGAGGGCAGGGGTAGAAATTTAAATAAATAAATAAAAGCTGACAGAGACCTGAGTAAAAAGGGAAAGATTTTACTAAGCAACTTAATGAAACATCTTGTAACCAATACACTTCTTTTACCAATAAAGTTTCATCTTGCTTATTGTCAACCCAGAGTCTTATCCTCAGAACCACATAGTCCAACGAAGGAGCCTTAGAGCTTGGGCACAACAATTAAAGACTGGAATTAAATTCCTGGTGGCAGCGATAGATACTTTGAGTGAGAGACTTAAGAAACAACAAGAAATTTAAAACTACATCACACCTAACCACACACACAAAAATGAGAGGTACCGTCGCAGGGACTCTGTGGCCTTGTACCCCACGAAGGACCCTGCCCTCCTCCGCAGGCTTCTCCTTCAAGTCTCCAGGAGTTCCGCAACCTGGACCTGGCAACCCTGCCCCCCATCCCCCACTGGCAGCCGGGGGGGGGGACGGGACCTGGCAACCCTTGACAGAACCCACCCATCTCGCTTGAGAAATTTCACTTAACGAACTCATTATATGCTTTATATACCTGGCACATGGTGCCCTTAATTGTGAGCTGCCCTGAGCCCGTTCGTGGGGAGGGCGGGATAGAAATATAATAAAATAAATAAATGTTTGCTTCTCATGTTTGCTTCTCTCTAGACAGCTCAGATTTACTTCCTGAACGTCATCTATAAACTGCCTTTTCTCACAGAGAGACTCATGGCAGGTTGCAAAAACAATAAAGAGTACTGAGGAGGGGAGCTTTCCTGGCCTCTTCTGGAAGGCCGTTCCGCCCGGTGGGAGCTCGTGACAGAAGAGGCTCCAGTGGAGGCCACTGTGGCTCATCCCTGTCTGCGGGCTGAACCCTCCCAGAGGCCTCGCTCAGACAAAGGGAGCCGTCCCAGCCGAGCCCATCCGGAGAGGCAGCCCTCCACACACGTCCAAGGTAGGGTCGCCAGGTCCCCCCAGGGAGGTTTGAAGGTGGAGCCTTGGGGGGGGGAGGGACTCAGTGGGGCACAGGGCCACAGAGTCCCCCCTCCACAGCATCCATTCTCTCCAGGGGAACTGATCGCTGTAGTCTGAAGAAGATGAGCCGTAATTCTGGGAGATCCCCAGTCCCCACCTGGTGGCTGGCATCCCTACATCCAAGGAAGAACCTCCATATCTCAATGTAGCTGAAATTTGCTTGCAACTTTACTTGCCCGAATTTGGAAACCAGTGCCAAAAGCCTCAGCCTCCAGGAAATCTCTGCTACTTAAAGAAGAAGAACAAACATTGTGTAGCAGTTCAATACAACATCAATTTAAAAACAAAACAGTACATAACTGTAAGGATTAGAACATACAGATCTCAGGCTTTCATTAATGCGACCAAGCTATACGTTTTCACAGGTTGGTTGCAGCCTGTTTGGGCTGAGCGTTAATTAAAAACACCTGGTGGCCTTGACCAGCTGCATAAGATGCCTTTACGTGGCTGCCAGGGGGGCTACCTAAGGGGGGGGCAGTAGTCACACAGGAAACAAACAGAGGCTGAGGCCTCCAGGACTTCAAGCCGAAATGCTGTGGACTATGCCCATGGGAGTGGACTCTCTTTCTTAAGCCTTCGGCCGAGAAAGCCAGGTTGCAAGATTACCCCAGTGAAGGAAGCCACCAAGGAGTTAATGCTTCGGGCTCAGCCTCTGCCCAGTGCAAGTATAGTGTCGTTCTTTTTTGCCATTGCTGTAATTCGTGAGTGGTTTCTGCCGAGCAAACAGTCTTAGTTATTTGAAGGATTCAAATAAATGCAGAGGTATTTCTTAACCCACCACGCTGGGAGTGTCTGCTGAGTGTCTGCCTGCATCCTTAAGAGGAACCCTGATGTAAAAGAGCCTCAGCAAAGGACCAGGACCCAGTGAGAACCCCAAGGCCCCCGGTGGCTGTGAGTTCAGCGCCTGAGAACGGGAGAGTGTTTGTCCTTGGTCCAGACAATAACGTACTATAAAGACAATGCACAGCAACAGTTGAATATAGCACTATCCCAATACTGCATGATATTTCACAAGTGTAAAGTCCCCAACTGGTATAAAAAGGTCTGAAGATCCTTTACAACAAAAGTTCAAGAAGATTCCAAGCGGTCAACACCATATTCCGAAGTGCCCGGGGTTCCCTTAGTCTTCATCAGGACAGCACGAATCATCAACAGAACCAACGCTTTAAACAGTTGAGCCCAACAGTGCACATTCACTTATTCCCCAGTGGCGGATTCGAAACTGACTCGACAGTGGTCCCCTGGAGCAGACGGCTGCTTTGGAGGGTACATTCTATGGCCTGAGACCCTGGCTGAGGTCCCTCCTCAAACTCCGCCCCCCTCCCAATCTCTAAGTATTTCCCAACCCACATCTGGCAACTCTAAACTCATCTGGCGTATTCATATCGTGTACAATGCTCATTCATGTACAAATATCGTTGAACAATGTGTACTATTGGCTTTTAGAAGATGAAAGCAAAGCTGAAATAGAGAAATTCACACTCCCGAACTCGCAAAATCCCTCCCAAGAACCTGCCCTTTCCTCCCTTTCACTCTCTCCTCTCACATGTCTCCAGGCACATTTCTTGGAGTCGGTTTCTTCCCATCCCAACAAGGAAGTCTTACCTATTCCCCACTGCCGTGATCTATCATTAAATGTCACAGCTTAAGTCTAATTGCTAGGTTCTCAAAGTGTGGGTGAGACACCTGCACAGGGAACCATGAATATTCATACTCAGTGATTATCTGCTGCTTTTAGAAAGCAAACATAGGATGGCCAGAAAGACCCCTGCTGCCTGGTGAGGGGGGTGGGGGGCTGTGCTAAAATCAGCTCTCCTACTTAGATCCACACACTCTCACTCCTCTGCAAAAAGATGCAGCCTGCCACGTGAGAATCTTCATTTGCTCCCCTCTCCTGCAACAGATTGTGAATGTGGAGGTTGCCTAGTTGTAGATGTGTGGGGTCCTGGAAGTCAGAATGAATCTAGAAGAAGCTGCTGAAAATGTCCCTACAATCTGCCCTTTGTATGTAGTGTCGCTTGGGGTCCCCGACATGGGGCCAGCACCTTTCCTGGCGCCCACCAAATGTTTTCAGGAAGTGGGCGGGGCCAGGAGGGGCTGTTGTCCAGGAGGGCTTCTGATTGGCCACTGAAGATCTGATCAGCTATGCAGATTTAATTAACATTTAAATAAATAAATAACACTGCCACAGTGCTTGTTTTATTCTCTCTTCACTCACTGGAGAAGACCCTGATGCTGGGAAAGATTGAAGGTCAAAGAAGACGGGGACGGCAAAGGATGAGATGGTTAGACAGTGTCATCGATGCAATTAACATGGAATTGAGCCAACTTCAGAGGACGGCGGAAGACAGGAGGGCCTGGCGGGAGCTGGTCCATGGGGTCGCAAAGAGTCGGACTCGACTGTGCGACTGAACAACAACAACAACCTCTCTTTCCTGGTGTATTTTTTAAACTACCTGTCTTCTCCCAAAGACTTGGGCTTCCACTGTGTATGTGGTGCCACCCCCTGTGGAAGCCATATATCTAATTCTACGAAGTACTGGAAAAACGAAAATATACCTACGAAAGATGAACTTTTATATAAAATAATGGAAGTTGCTGAAATGGAAAAATTCACATATGTTATTCAAGGTAAAAGTGAAAAAGAATACGATAAATATTGGTCTAAACTGTATATATGGTTACAAAAATTTTAAGTAAGTGAACAAAGGGATAGATTAGACTTATGCAATCTCTGGAAGATTTTCTGTCAATTTGAAATGTAAAATGTATACAGAAGTATTTTGTTTATGGACAATGAAAATAAACGGAGGAAAGGTAAACCTTAAAAAGTCAATGCTCCTCCCCACCATGTGGGTGCAATTTATAGGAGCGATTCTGGACTCTCTACTGTGCAAGGCATTTCTCCCTCCGCAGAGCGCATGGGACATTGTCGATCTCTTCCACAGGACGGGAAGTGCCACTGCAAAACAAATTCAACAGCTATTGGGCATGGTGGTGGCCACCACCACTGTGATTGTCTTTGCCAGACTCCACATGTGGCCACTGCAACTGTAGTTCATCCAGAAATTTCATCCACAACGACAACCTCAGTCCCTTCGTCTTGTCTTCCCACTGAAGGTATTGGACTCCCTGTGTTGGTGGACAGACCCCCTGAATCTCTTGGCGGGAGCACCGTTCCACCCACCTACTTCTACACTGACGTTGGTAACAGATGTGTCCCTGTGGGGCTGGGGTGCACATCTCAAGGGACTTTGCATCAGTGCTTGATGGGAGTCCCGTATTGCCCACCATCACATCAATTTCCTGGAGTTGCTGGCCGTGCAGTATGCACTCAGATCTTTCCAACACCCGGTGGCCCATCAGGTGGTCACTGTCCTCACAGACAACACCACAGCCCTGTGCTATATCAACAGGCAGGGAGGCATGATTTCCAGAGGACTGTGCCGGCTGGCCCTGCACATATGGGATGAATATCAGTCGTGGAGCACATTCCTGAGAGCCGCCCATCTTCCGGGAACTCTGAATGTACAAGCGGACTTCCTGAGCAGAGGGTGTGTATCGGGCCTCCAGTGGGAGCTCAACTGGAGCTACCTCCAACCGATTTTTCATCTCTGGGGCCACCCAGAGGTGGACATGTTTGCCAGAACAGGAAATGTCATCTGTTCTGCTCCAGAGCGGGGACCGATCCGCTATCCCTAAGCGACGGTCTTCTCGTCCCATGGTCACTCCTGTACGTGTTCCTTTTTCCTCCAATTCCTCTGATCTCCAGAGTACTCATCAAGGTGATTTGGGAGAGATCACGTTGTCTTCTGGTGACTCCCTGGTGGCCCCAGCAACACCTGTTCCCCCTTCTGCTTCATCTATCCAAGGGCTCCTTCATCCACTTCCCCTCAGCTCCAGATCTTCTCCTTGCAGGGAAGGGGCAGATACTGCATCACGATGTGCAGCGTCTCAAGCTCACAGCCTGCAGGATCCTCTTCTGATGGTTAGAGACAGAATAGAGCATGTCCTACTGAACTGTCGTAATTCATCTACTCGAGCTTCTTATGCCAGGAAGTGGAAGAAATTCCTGTCCTACCTGACTTTGTCAGGATTACCACCACCCCCCATCGGACCTGATGGCGATTTCTGGTTTTTTGTTGTCCCATTTGGACTTGGGCCTTAATTGTGCCTCCTTGAAGGTGTACTTAGCTGCCATTTTGGCTAATCATCCACCAATCGATGGTCATTCCGTTTTCTCCCACCCTCAGACCAAAAAGATCTTAAAAGGTCTAACCCACCTCTTCCCTCCATCACACGGCCCCATGCCAGCCTGGAACCTACCTCTGGTGCTCATGAGACTCATGGGCAGTCCCTTTGAGCCAATGGCTACTTGTAGTCTGCAGCTTTTGTCTTGGAAGACGGCTTCTCTGGTCGCTCTCACCTCCACCAGGAGAATGAGTGAGCTGTCAGCACTTCGCTGTGACGCCCCCCACCTGAGTTTCCGTCATAGTGGGGTCACGTTGGCTCCAGATTTTTCTTTCTTATCAAAAGTGGTTTCAGAGTTTCATGTCCATGTGGACATTGTCCTCCCGGTGTTCTTCCCGTCCCCGACTTTCGACGGAGAATGTTGGCTTCATTCGTTGGTCATTAAAAGGGCTTTGCTCTTTTATCTAAATAGAATTTGGCACTTTCGAAAGTCACCGGCCCTGTTTGTTTCTTATGCTTCACCTACCCAAGGGAAGAAGCTATCGTTTCAACATCTATCCAAATGGATTGTGGAGACTATTAAGTTGTGCTACATGCTAGTCAAGAAGTCGCTCCCGGGTCCGCTACAGGCACACTCCACCCGGGCAGTGGCAGCATCCACAGCCTTCCTGCGAGGTGCGTCGTTGGAAGATATCCGCAACGCAGCTACTTGGGCCACGCCTCACACGTTTGTGAGGCATTATGCCCTCAATGTTTGTCTTCATCAGCGTTCAATTGTGGGATGAGTGGTGTTGCAGGCGGCGCAGGTTAAGGACCTCAGCTCCCTCCTCCAGGTAGGTGGGCATTGCTTGTCAGTCTCCCAGAGGTGTGATGCACAGAGACCACAAAGAAGATAAACAGGTTGCTTACCTGTAACTGAGGATCTTCGAGTGGTCATCTGTGCATTCACACCACCCGCCCTCCTTCCCCTCTGCTGTCGGCCCTTCCTTGGTTTTCTTTGGAGACTGAGGGCAGCGGTCAGAAGGAATCGGCGGGATCGTCGTGCCCGGGGAGTGGGCGCGAAAAATCTCTTTTGCTTTCCATTATACCGATCGGGGTCGGCGCAGGCGCACTATGTCCCAGAGGTCCCAGAGAATGCACAGATGACCACTCGAAGATCATCAGTAACAGGTAAGCAACCTGTTTTTATTGGCAAGACTGTGATTTTGCAACAAGGAGGCCTGGCATGACTCTTCCAGGAGCTGGTTAGAGGCAAAACTTAACTTCCTCCTCGGAGACGCGTCATCTTCTGCGATCCATCTCAGCCAACTGGATTGATTCTCAACTTCTTTTGTAGTCCTGCTATAATGAGGAAGCAGCTTGGGGGATGCAGGTTTTTTGTAGACTCCTTTGCCCTCCGCAGACCTCACTTTCGTGCAGATCAAGCTTTGCCAGATTGTGTTACCCCATTGAAAGGGTTGCTTCAATTAGAAATTCAATTACATTCTCTCGGGGAGACAGAGCTGACAGTTTCTTTGAATTTGGCGCATTATGGAAAGTTCCAAAGAACCATAAATCTGCTAATTGATTTCTGTACCTGTAATGTTTGATTAGGTGTACTTTATTGTCTTCTTGGTTTTAATTAACCCCGAGCTTGTCAAAGTCCTTCGGTTGACAAAGGAGGTATGATGAACTGTGATAAACTATTAACAGAAACTGCCTCTTGTCAGTAATTGCTATCATGCCTAAGAGTTATTTGAAATTATCATACCCAAAAGAAGAAGGGAAAATCTGTACTTTTGGAAACAACCTTCATTGGCCTCAATGAATCTCCGGCAGACCCCCAGTGGGCAAAAGATAAGCCAGTGTGAATGACCACAGAGTCCCACTGGGGATCAATCACTTGCCGGATGTCTCGTAAGTATGAAGAATGACAAAATAGGAAAGAGTTATGAGGTCTAAGTGCTGAAAACTAAATGGATACTAATATTCCCAGTTGGTTTTACATTAGAGTCGCTATAAGCCTCCTGGTGGGGGATGGAAGAAGAAGAAGAAGAAGAAGAAGAAGAAGAAGAAGAAGAAGAAGAAGAAGAAGAAGAAGAAGAAGAAGAAGAAGAAGAAGAAGAGATTGGAAACACCCTTCACTGCCCGAAGGAGTCTCAGAGTGGCTCACAAACTCCTTTCCCTTCCCCTCCCCACAACAGACACCCTGTGAGGTCAGTGGGGCTGAGAGAGCTCTGAGAGAACTGCTCTGAGAGAACTTGTAACTGACCCATGGTCACCCAGCCAGGTGCAAGTGGAGGAGTGGGGAATCAAACCCGGTTCTCCCAGATTAGTGTCCGCACTCTTAGCCACGACACCAAACTGGAAGCATATTGGGGTCACCGGCAGGAGGGTGAGGAGAATCAGCAAATTGGTAGGTGAGATTAGGCCTCAGCCTCAGCCAGGTCACCTCTGGATCTCAAAAGAAAAAAAAATCTGCAGTAATTTGAAGAGCATCCTGAAGCGGTTGTGCACTGGAGTCCTGGGTAAAACTGAAGTGGCCTCTGGGGAAACAAATGGACAGCATTCAGTTTTTTAAAAAAGGCAAAATATGGGCAGGAAATATTCATCACTAGTTAGATTCCAGCCACGTCCCCCCCTGGCCACTGGTGGAGGGGAGGACATAGGGTTAGAGAATATGAAGAAGAGAAGAAGAAGAGTTGGATTTTATACCCCACCCTTCACTACCCAAAAGTGTCTCAGAGCAGCTTACAAACTCCTTTCCCCTCCCCACAACTGACACCCTGTGAGGTGGGTGGGGCTGAGAGAACTCTTGACAGAAACAAGGACAGCCCTGAGAGAACTGTTACTGACCCAAGGTCACACCAGCAGCTGCATGTGGAGGAGGAGTGGGGAATCAAACCTGGCTCTCCCAGATTAGAGTCCGCGCTCCTAACCACGACACTAAACCACCTGAAGTACTGCATTTACTTCAGGTCCCCCCCCCCTTTTAGTGGGCCAGGCCAGGCCAGGCCATGCTGACTAACCTTGTGCCCCTCCCCATCAGATCCTGCTTGTTTTCTCGCCCTAGCTGCTGATTCCTCCCATCAGCAGTGACTTTACCAGCCGTCCCTGGGGTTTGGACGGAGGGCCAGGTGTAGGCCAGGTGGCCACTTGGGGTGCAAGGCTAAGAAACCGCTGGCTCTCGACTCTGGCTCATTCCTTCTGCCGTGATCCATTGTTTTGCAGCTGGGTGCCTCTGAAGGAGAGCAAAACAGTTGGCTGACTTTGTCCCCTGTAAATAAGTGATCACCACCCGCTTTCTTTAGACACGAATGGGAGGGTTTATGGTAATGAAGACCCCCCCCTTCACATTTAGCTAGCCCCTGTTTTAGCTAATTACAGTAGCTGATCTGTCTTTGTCCCTTCATGTTTGTGTGCTGCCCTGACCTGGACGGCCCCGGCTCGCCTTATCTCGTCAGATCTCAGCAGCTGAGCAGGGTGGGCCTTGTGGTGAGGTCCTTGGGTGGGAGACCACTCGGGAAGCCTCCCAGGGTGGCCACGCAGAGGCAGGCAGTGGCCACACCACCTCCGTTCGTTTGTTCCCTTGAAAGCCCCGCGGGGGTCATCACACGTTAGCTGTGACTTGATGGCACTTCACACACCAACATTAGACTGTCAAAGTGGGGAGACATATTTACCAAGGAAATGGGGTGGCAGGAAAGAGTTAGACCAGGGGTGTGTCAGACATGAGGCCCACAGATGCGGCCTGCAGAGGGCTCAGATCTGGCCCCTGAGCAACTGCCTTCTCCTGCATCCTTTCCCAGGGCTGCTGCAGCTGCAGCCATACCGCATCTTGCTTTTTTGCCAGCTCCCTCGTGGCATTTTGCTTCTTGCTTCCTGCCTCTTGCCTCCCTCCCCCCTCCCGTGCGTGCTCTCTCTCTCCCTCCCTCCCTCCCTCCCTCCCTCACACACACACACACACACACACACACACACTCAGCTCCTGCTTCCTTCTCTGGGTCTGCTCCTCCTCTTTTGGGGAGGGAGGGGAGGAGAGAGAGAAAACAAAGTTGGAATCCCATTGGAGCTTTAAGACCAACAACGTTTTATTCCAGGTATCAGCTTTTGTGTGCAAGCATACTTCTTCTGTGGGAGGGAGGGAGGGGAGGGTCGGTTCTTTTGACAAGCACAATGTTCATTGAGGAAATTACTTTGGCTTATTCTGAAGTTTTTTTTTTTTAAAAAAGATTGGATTTCTCTGTTTCTATTTGGATTCTCCCCCCCACCCCAAAAAGAGCCTGATTAGGAATTAGAACACTTGGACTGGTCCTTCTATCTTGGGGAGTGGAGTGATTTCAGATGCCAAATGATAACAGCACACATTGGTAATAAGACAGGACAACTAGCTCTCAGTCCAGTCCAGGAGGATGCACTGTCTTGAGCTTCATTATCAATTGCAATTCAGCAGTCTCTCTTTCTGCTCTCCCTTTGAAGTTCATTTGTAAGAGCACTGCAACTCTTAGGTCAGCAACTGAATGTTGTGGTTTCTAATGTCCATTTATTCTCTGCATCCTCCTGGACTGAATTCTCCTGTATGGAATTGAGACCTAGGTTTCCTGTCTCATTACCAACGCTGGTATCTCCACACCTACTACCCCTCTGCATATCACACCTAATCCAATCAAGCCTGCTATTGTCATTCACCTGCTATTGCATTTGGCATCCAAAATCACCTTTATAAAGTTTACTAGCAGTAAAGCCCATTGTGAAACCAATACAACGAGATCTAGAAAGATGTGATGTGTAACAAATGCATAGGCTGGAAGGAGGTAAAGTAAATATTAGCAGTCTGTAAGTGAAAGATACAAATGTGGAAGTAAAGTCTCACATACCTTATGTTACACAATAGCCGGTGTCCAAGGTCACACAATGTGGGCCAGAAAATGTTGCACACAAGGGTCTCTGTGGAGTGGTGTCAACAACTTGCCTGCAAAGTCATTCTATGTTGGATGTCCGTGTCATTCAATATGGTTGTGGTCGCACTGCCCACCCTATTAGAGCAGAGGTCTCAAGGGGAGGTGGGGTGTAAGTGAGTGGTCGTGACAAAAGTCTCAGTAGGTTACTTGGGAATGAGAAGGAGGAGTCTTGGGAAATGAGTGCTGTGAAATGTCTATAGTTTTTAAAATTGTCTTTTCTGGTAGAGAAGTGTGGCTGAGGAATGTTTTCCAGCAAGATAGTTTAGGGCTGGATGGTTTCAAGGAAACAGCCCCCCCCCCACAGGCCCCGCCAGCTCGCCTCAGAAGCCAGCTGGGGGGGGGGGGCGCTTGGTCCCACTGGTGGCAGAACAAGGCTGGTCGGGCAAATGGCTGCTTGGCTGCTGTAATGTATTCAGCCTGACATGCCCGGACTTGCCCGGGGTGGCCAGGCACAATCCCTCTGTAGCTTCAGTCGAAAGACAAAGGATCCGAAGGATCCTAGCCGGCCCAATCAAAAGGGCTAGCTTCCCAGCCGGGAGACCAATGGTCGCCCGGTTACTGTAAATAGCCTATCGGGAGTAGGGGGTGTGTTTAGGTGTGCTTGGTGGCGGGTTTTCTGAATGCATATAAACCGGCCTG
>NW_015170951.1:322624-322803 GCF_001447785.1 Gekko japonicus
TTAGCTGAAATCACTTTCCGTCTGCATACTTTTCACTGGCGACGAGGATGGGATTTTCGACCCCATGCACAAAGACCCGGACGCCAACACAAGCACCGCATCGAGCCCCGACGCCACGACCTCCGGGGACCGCGCCGCTTCGCACCCCAGCTCTCCGGCTACTGCTCATCGCTCTGCTC
>NW_015170951.1:323936-327044 GCF_001447785.1 Gekko japonicus
TGGCTGCGAGAGTTGGACTATAAGGAAGGCCGAGCGCCGAAGAATAGATACTTTTGAACTAGGGTGCTGGAGAAGACTCTTGGGAGTCCCTTGGACTGCAAAAAGATCAAATCAGTCAATCCTAAAAGAAATCAACCCTGACTGTTCCCTGGAAGGCCATATAATGAAACTGAAGCTCAAATACTTTGGCCACCCAATGAGAAGGGAGCACTCACTGGAGAAGACCCTGATGCTGGGAAAGATTGAAGGTCAAAGAAGACGGGGACGGCAAAGGATAAGATGGTTAGACAGTGTCATTGATGCAACTAACATGAAATTGACCCAACTTCAGAGGACGGCGGAAGACAGGAGGGCCTGGCGGGAGATGATCCATGGGGTCGCGAAGAGTCGGACTCGACTGTGCGACTGAACAATAACAACAACAACAGCAGTAAAGCCCATTGTGAAACCAATACAACGAGATCTAGAAAGATGTGATGTGTAACAAATGCATAGGCTGGAAGGAGGTAAAGTAAATATTAGCAGTCTGTAAGTGAAAGATACAAATGTGGAAGTAAAGTCTCACATACCTTATGTTACACAATAGCCGGTGTCCAAGGTCACACAATGTGGGCCAGAAAATGTTGCACACAAGGGTCTCTGTGGAGTGGTGTCAACAACTGGGCAGCCTGCAAAGTTATTCTATGTTGGATGTCCATGCCGTTCAATGTGGTCGTGGTCGCACTGCCCACCCTGTTAGAGCAGAGGTCTCAAGGGAAGGTGGGGTGAAAGTGAGTGGTCGTGACGAAAGTCTCCGTAGGTTACGTGGGAATGAGAAGGAGGAGTCTTGGGGAATGAGTGTTGTGAAATGTCTATAGTTTTGAAAGTTGTCTTTTCTGGTAGAGAAGTGTGGCTAAGGAATGTTTTCCAGCAAGATAGTTTAGGGCTGGATGGTTTCAGGCCAGCTTCCCAGCCGGGAGACCAATGGTCGCCCGGTTACTGTAAATAGCCTATCGGGAGTAGGGGGTGTGTTTAGGTGTGCTTGGTGGCGGGTTTTCTGAATGCATATAAACCGGCCTGCGAGCCGGTCAGTTGTCTTTGTCCTGAACTAAATAAAGGTATGCTTAGCTGAAATCACTTTCCGTCTGCATACTTTTCAGCTGCTGAGGTAAACTGTTTGGATTGGAGTCTTGGCGGGAGCTGGCTCTGTGGTTGGGACTCAGGCACACCTCCTGGTGGGCAGTTCAGGCAGTCAACTGATTTCGGCAAGCATAGAATGTTGCCATGCGAAAACACGTTTATATATAAGGACAGGATATCTCCAGTACCTCCTGTTACATCTTATGTCATGCATGGCCCAGCCCAAAAAAGTGACATGTCAGATCCGGCCCACGTAACGAGTTCGACACCGCTGAGTTAGACCCCCTCAATTCCTCACATCCCTAGATGTGTTTGAGGAAAGTTGAAGTCATCAAGAAATCTCAGGTTGTTTTTAATTATAGCCCTCTAGAGTCTCATTCTGATGTGGCCCTAAGGATGTCTGTTGGTGCAAGGTCAGTCTGATGCAGCAAGAAGAAACAGGAGTATTGTGGCACTTCAGAAACAGGGTTTTATTTCAGTGTGAGCTTTTGTGATCTAGAGCTTACTCCATCAGATGCATCTCTGAGTTACGGATTGTAGTGTGTACCCATTATTGAGAAAGAAGGGTAGATACTGCTGGGGTGGCAAGCATAGGATTTGTCAGCATCCTTTCTCCAGATACAGGTGGAGGGAGGGAGGGAAAGAAGGATGGAAGAAAGATTTGGTTCTTATGTTCTATCAGAAATTTGAATTTTATTTTTAATATTAAAATTAAAACTTGTATATCAATAGTCATGCTCATTAATTTCAACTTTAGAAAACTAGAGAAATAGCTAGTTACTACTATTGTGAATTGATCGATATTTTCCTTGATTAGAGTTGAATTTTGTCCAGACCTAGATCACCCAGGCTACCTGATCTCATGAGATCACAGAAACTAAGCAGGATCAGTCCTGGTTAGTCCTTGGATGGGAGACTGCCAAGGAAGTCCAGGGTTGTGCTACACAAAGGCAGGCGATGTCCAAGCCACCTCTGTTCGGTTCTTTCCTTGAGAATGAAAGCCCTGTGGAGTCATCAGAAGTTGGCTGAGACTTCATGGCACTTTCTGCTGCCAGAGTTGAATCGTACGCAATTATGTTTTACCCTGGACTTCCTGCGTTTCATGGCCCTTCGACCCCACTGTTTATTCCACCCCCATAACCTCATCTATAAATGCCTGCCTAGTGAAGACCTGTTGTATGCATCTGACAAAGTGTGCTCTTGTCCAGAAAAGCTTTTGCTAGAATAAAAAACCCTATAGGATAGAGATGGCTTGTCAAGGGTTGGCAGGGGGCCTTCCTTGGGGCAAGGACCTTACAGCACTGCCCGAGGGAACCCACCTCTTGGAGCCAGCCGGGCTTGCAAGGCCGCGGAGGCTGGGGCGTGGGGACCCAATGGGATTCGGAAGGAACGCAGAGGATGCTCCCAGCCAGACCGCCTGCCTTTGCCTTTCCTCCCCCGGGGGAAGGTTGCTAATCGCCTTGCTGCCAAACTCTCTCTCTCTCTCTCTTCCCCTTTCTCTGTTTGTTTAATGAACAAGCTGATGAGTTATGAGCAGTGCACCGGGCTGCATCCCAAGTAGGAATCTCTCCAGGTTTATTATATTCACATAACTCAAACAATGGCCACATTGATTTCATTTCCTCATTCTGTAAATCTTGGGAGTGGATTTAGTGCTGTCCGACAGAAGCCGGACTGGCCCTATGGAGAGCGAGGCTCCAAGGAAGCAGAAGGTGGGCAGAGTGGTGGGGCAGGAAGGAGAATCAGTCTGGGTGGTTCTTTTTCTGGATCCTCAACCTGGAAATCAGGCAAAGAGAAAGAACAACCAATGACATGAGCTTGGGAGAAGACTGAAAGCAGCAGGAAAGAAGTACGGCTGCTCGTGGTGTAAAGCTACTTGACCGCGTATCGCACAGACTTCTGTTCTAGATTGGCTTTTGATAAAGCTCCGTGCGATACGCGGTCATTAAGCTGGCAAGCCCATGAAGCTAAACAAGCAAAGCAGCTGGG
>NW_015170952.1:0-663 GCF_001447785.1 Gekko japonicus
CTCCAGAATTGACACAACTCACTCTGTCAGATATTCTGGAGAACCTAGAAAGCACTGATGCCAAACTGATACGTTCTAGTGTTTCCCGTGTTTTCCTACCGTCTTTTAAATGGTTCGTTTGCGGCGCTTTTTTAACTTTAAGTGCAGCAGCAGTTGTTCATGTGCGGACTGGGAAAGTGCTATTATTAATCTAGGGCAGAATCATAGAATGTTAGAGTTGGAAGGTACCTTTCAGGAGCATAGCCGAAAGATAGCCCTACAACATACCCGAAAGATGGTCGTCCAGCCTCCGCTCGAAAATGTCCAGCGAAGGAGCCTCCACCACCTCCCGAGGCAGACTGTTCCACTGCTCAACCTCTCTGACAGTCTGGAAGTTTCTCCTGCTATTCAGCCGGTAATGACTCCATTGTAATTTCCAACCATCAGATCTAGTCTGGCAATCCGGAGAAAGAGAGAATAGATCTGCTCCATCTTTTACATGACAGCCCTTCAAATATTTGAAGACTGCAACCATGTCCCCTCTAAGCCTTCTCTTTCCCAGGCTAAACATACCCAACTCTTACAGCCTTTCCTCATAAGACTTGGATTCCAACCCTCTCACCATCCTGGTTGCCCTCTTCTGTACACACTCGAGCTTGTCAACATCCTTCCTACAATGTGGTG
>NW_015170952.1:961-35989 GCF_001447785.1 Gekko japonicus
CCATTTACGAGCACTCATTGGGTACGATTTTTCAACCAACCATGAATCCATCCAACGGTTGCACCATCCAGCCCACACTTAATCAGCTTATCCTCAAGGATATCATGAGAAACTTTCTCAAATGCTTTACAGAAATCTAGATACACTATGTCCACAGCATTGCCAGAGTCAACCATTTTAGTAACTCTGGGTTTTGGAAGAAAACTTTCTGCCTTGCTTGCGGTGTGTTTCCTCACTGCGCTGCTGGCATGATCCGCCCTACATCTATGAAGCCCTTTTGAAAAGGATATAATTCTGGAGATCAGTGGTTTGGGAGAGGAAGCAGGGAAACCAGATTAAGGGTGCAATACCATGCACACTTGCCTAGCAGTAAACAAGCAGCACTAGTCAGTGAAGGAGTGGGGAATCAACCCCCCCCCCCCGGCATGCCATTAAACAGGATAGTTTGTAAACTTTAAAAGCCTTGAAGTAAGCACACCGAGGTAGCGTTGCAGCCGGCTAGCTAAGTCAATTAATTAATTGTTTGCTGTTCTCAGTTATCCAAGGCTGTCCAGATTAAATCCAGCGGCAACCCATAGTTATATCCAAACACAGAGCAAAAGGTCCAAGGAGAATGTTTTGGGTGGGAGGCTAAGACAAGCTAACAGTAAATGAAACACGGAGCTCAGCGTCCAGCGTCTGCCTCGGCCGCCATCTTTTTCCGACAGATCGCAAGCAGCACTAAACACATGGGGATTTACTTCTCAGTAAGTAAAGCAGTGCAATAGCTTGTGCTACAAGTCTCCCGCCCCCCACCAGCCAAGCAGCTTAGTAGTGGGACTGTAGCCTTTATACCTTGCCAATATGAGCCTTACAGTGTTGGTCAATGCTCCCTCAAAGCGGTGGAGCCTTGCGAGCAAAAATTCTGCTTTGTGAGCGACTGGCATTACAGTTGTGAGCAAGCCATTTGGCTGCTGCATTAATCAGTTTGCTCTGGAGCTCTCCCTTCCTGAGCTAAGACGAAAATGTGTGAGCCGGAGGCTAAAAAACTGTGAGCTAGCTCACACTAACTCAGCTGAGAGGGAACACCGAGTGTGGTCTCCTTCCTTATTGCCTTTGTCACCGACATTTGTCTTTTCTCTTAACTTTGTTTTTTATTAAGATGCACATTTAAAAAAATTTTTTTAATAAAATGTCAAATGCTAAAAATAGCATGCAAGACTGCTGGGGGTTACCGTGTTTCCACCTGACCAGGAAATGCTCGCAGCTCCCAAGCCTAAAATGAGATTCACTGCCCTGGACTGCTTTGTGTTTTTATTGCACACACAGTAATTTGTTGTATATTCTCCGCAGGACCCCCTCAGGAGCCTTTTATTCTTTGGCACAATGGAAGTGTTCAAATAACCACATCAGTGTAGCAAAAGGCACCACAGGCTGCTTCACATGTGGCTTTCTCCAGGCCCTTTGCTTCAGATCTGTGTCAAAGTCTCTTTCGGACCATGAGCTGTCAAGCCAGAAAGGGGCCCCCCTTCTCCCCGCCCCCCCCCAATTGCCTGTTATTTTGAAGTCGGTCCCCCCCCCCTTAGATGCCTTCCCTAATTTAGGTATCCAAGAATAAAGCCCTTGGTTGGGCAACAGGAAGGGTGAAGGAGGAAGGGGTTCATGCAATTCAAACTGTGCAGGAAGAAATTAAAGCGCCACTGCTTCAAAAGATGGATGCCTCTCAGCAGGGACTGGAGGAGGAATTACATGTCGGAACAGCAAATTGGGAAGGGTTGCTAGGAAACTGATAAATGAGCTGGAAGATGGGTCGAGAGGAGAGCGTGAAGAACAGATGGACTCTGTCTTTATGTTGTCATAGGGATTGACAGCTACTCCCCTGTCACCAGAGGGGTGTGACATGTGGCAACTGAGCGGTGTGCTTGAGAGAGGCCTCCTTGGGAGTTCTTCTGCCCTACCTAAAAATAAACACAATTCAGATTAGGCAGTTGCCAGCCTAAGATCCAAATCATGCTCATTTATTTAGTATTTATATTTGCATCCCGCCCATCCCACGAACGGGCTCAGGGCGGGTAACAACATTGTAACAGATACAATCAAAACCTAAAACTTAAAACACAAAGCGATATAAAACTGAAAAGTACGCAGACGGAGAGTGATTTCAGCAAAGCGTACTTTATTCGATCAGGAACAAGACAGCTTTGGCCGGCTCGCAGGCCGGCTTATATTCCCCGAGAAACCGCCACCCAAAACACAC
Source organism: Gekko japonicus (assembly GCF_001447785.1). Classification (NCBI taxonomy): domain Eukaryota; kingdom Metazoa; phylum Chordata; class Lepidosauria; order Squamata; family Gekkonidae; genus Gekko; species Gekko japonicus. The sequence goes on from NW_015170952.1 coordinate 3,198, forward strand.
ACCCCCACTTCCCAATGGGTTATTTACAGTGGCCGAGAGTCCCATTGGCTCTCGGCCAGGAACCTAGCCCCCTGATTGGAGCGGGCTAGGATCCGCAGAGTCCATTGTCTCTTGGAGCGAAGCTCAACGTTTGTCTCTGGATTTGTCTGGACTTGTCAGGACTGTTTGTCTCTGGACTTGTCTGGACTTGTCAGGACTGGATACATTACAAAAACATTAAAATGGGTCATTACAACTAAAACAGGGAATCAGCTGGCTATAAGGATTCTGGCCTGTTGGTATGGATGGAATAATGGCCAGCTATCAGTGGGCCGTGTATGGGCGCCCCTGCCTCTCAGCCAAAGGCTTGGTGGAACCGCTTCATCTTGCAGGTCCTGCGGAACTGAAGGAGATCCGACAGGCCCCTGATCTCAGGGGGGAGTTTGTTCCACCGGCCTGGGGCCAGGCTAGGTGGACGTCCCTCGGGCCTGGGACCACCAGGAGGTGTTGATCTTCATGGTTAGAAAAGCCATCTTATTGGCTGGAAGTCACAGCCTAGTTAAACCCAAGTTGTCTTTCTAAAGTCCAGGGGCTGCTTCAGACTTCCTTGTTCCTAGTCTGTGACTTCTGCTTTTCGCAGTGTCATTTTGAGAGCTCTTGGGAGAGCGAGGGCTGTGAGTTAAACCAAGGGTTGGTGCCAAGAAAAGGGACAGAGACATTGTCGGTTTCGGTTGTCTGGAACCCCTACGGGCAGTGGATTTAGATGCAGCCTTGTGAAACCCTGAGCATGCGGTTGTGATTCTGAGCTATCCACATGCAGTTGGGCGCATGCTTAAACGAGGCCTGTGACAGACCTCCGCCTTCGAGCCAGTGACCGTGTTCGGATGAGCCATCGAGTCAACGTGCCTGCTACTCCAATAGTTTTTGTGCTCTGTGGAAATCCTAAGAGGGGAATCAGAGGGAGATTGGGCATGTCTGGAACATGTCTGGAACAGGATATGACTGCCACATCCTCAAATAGGTAAAGGTAAAGGTTCCCTTGCTCGAAAGCCAGTCGAGTCCAACTCTAGGGTTGCGGTGCTCATCTCCGTTTCAAAGCCGAAGAGCCAGTGCTGTCCGAAGATGCTTCCGTGGTCATGTGGCCGGCATGACTAAACACCAAGGCGCACGGAACGCTGTTCCCTTCCCACCGAAGTGGTAACTATTTATCTACTTGCAATTTCTTGCTTTCGATCTGCTAGGTTGGCAGGAGCTGGAACTAGAGACGGGAGCTCACTCGATCTTGCGGCACCCTGGTCTCGAACTGCTGAACTACCGACCTTCCACAGCCTGCAGTTCAGCATCTTAACCACTTGAGCCACCGCAGCTCCATCCTCAAATACTTGAGTCCAAAATGTAGTAACTGGAATGGTTCTGACTTCTGGGCGACCACCAGCCCCTGACAGAAGTTGTCAAAGACCACCATGGGGGCTAATAACTCCCCTCCCTCCTTCTTTGTACCCTTCCCTCTGTTTTTCTTATCTACCCAACTGATTATAACAACATCTGACCAAAAATGGGCTTGGGCTACTTTAATTTAAATTCTTCTAGGAGCTAGGAGACTGCAGCCATGAAATGAAAGGACGCCTGCTCCGTGGGAGGAAAGCGATGGCAAACCTAGACAGCATAATAAAAAGTAGAGACATCACCCAAAGCGATGGTATTCCCAGTAGTACTGTATGGCTGAGAAGAAGAAGAAGAAGAAGAAGAAGAAGAAGAAGAAGAAGAAGAAGAAGAAGAAGAAGAAGAAGAAGAAGAAGAAGAAGAAGAAGAAGAAGAAGAAGAAGAGGAGGAGGAGATTGGATTTGTACCCCACCCTTCACTACCCAAAGGTGTCTCAGAGCGGCTTACAAACTCCTTTCCCTCCCCCTCCCCACAACAGACACCCTGGGAGGTAGGCAGGGCTGAGAGAGCTCTGACAGAAACTGCTCTTTTTCAAGAACAGCTCTTATCAGAACTATGGCTTGCCCAAGGTCATCCAGCCAGGTGCAAGTGGAGGAGTGGGGAATCAAACCCGGTCCTCCCAGATTAGAGTCCGCGCACTTAACCACGACACCAAACTGGCCTCCTTGACCTCATTCAGGCCTTGAGGTGGACTAGTGAAAACATTGGGTTCTTTGGAGGCAACCTGCTGAGAATCAAGAGTTGGATCATAGGAAGGCCGAGGGCCGAAGAATAGATGCTTTCAAATTATGGTGCTGGAGAAGACTCTTGAGAATCCCTTGGACTGCAAGGAGATCAGATCAGTCAGTCCTAAAGGAAATCAACCCTGCCTGTTCCCTGGAAGGCCAGATACTGAAGCTGAAGCTCCAATACTTTGGCCACCCAATGAGAAGGGAGCACTCACTGGAGAAGACCCTGATGCTGGGAAAGACTGAAGGTTAACAGAAAAAGGGGACGGCAAAGGATGAGGTGGTTAGACAGTGTTATCGATGCAATGATCATGAAATTAAGCAAACTACAGAGGATGACGGAAGACAGGAGGGCCTGGCATGATGTGATCCATGGGGTCGTGAAGAGTCGGACTCGACTGTGTGACGGAACAACAACAACAACAGGAGCTAAAAGGCTCTTTGGCCACATCCATGCATGGCTGGATCTTAGGCAGTAGTGGTCATTTGGAACTCAAGATTGTCTTGTCCACACACAAGAATTCAGATTCCACACAGGTATTTTGTTCCAAGTGCTGATTTCTGGAGCAGCGGCTCCCAACCTTTTCAGTATGGTGTCCCACAAGTCCAAATTTCCTTGTTGTAGGACAAGATCTGGGATCAGTTCGTGATGAATAAGATCTCTAATATTGTGGACCGAGCACAAAACAGTTCCAGCAAAACATATGATAAATTTGTACGTACCTGGCTCCCCGTACTTGACTTCATGGCTGAAAATAATGTGCTTCCTTCTAGGACAAGTTATCACACATGGCTACACTTTTGAGTTTAACCGGACCTCCACCTTACTGTCGAGACTCCTCTTGTGAATCAGAGCAGCAGACTCCTGAAGATGTTATCTTTTAAACTTGACTCAATTCTATGGGATTCGTAGCTCACATAGCATCTATGTATAGGTGATCGGATTTAGTTCTAACTTAGTTTGTTATGACTGTTGATGTATGTTGTAAAAATCTGTATTGAGGACTAACTGGTTGGTTTGTAATTTTGAATTTTCAGGACAGTTGTATACTGTTTTGCAGTTATTATATTTCTTGATATGTTATACTTCCTCTTAATAAACAAGTTAAAAATGGAAAAAACCCAACAAATTTCCTTGTTGTGGTGACCCTATTTGGTATGGCGACCCATCCAAGGCTTTTTTGCACCCTAGGCAAACTAGGACCTTGGCATCCATCTATTTCAGCATTCCATTTTCTACAGTGGCTAACCAGATGTCTCTGAGAAACCAACAAACATTGCACCAAGGGTACAACTGCCCCCACCATGAACCCCAAACAAGTGGCATTCCAATGTAAACATTGCATACGGAAGTTACTTTCAAACTGGATTTTGCCCGTTCACACAGGCCCATTCTGCATCTAGCTTTCGCTCCGTTGTTTTACCAAACCCACACTGAAACAGAAAAAGATGCGGCTCAAAACAACATTCAAATACCCCAGGGCCAATGCAGGTACTGACTGCAAAGTCACCGCTGAACAGCCATAAAATGGCCATAAATCTATGCAGACGGCTACCATAAAACCGAGAGATCAAAGGAAGTGAAACTGGCATGAAGCTTAGAGGCTACCATAAAATACGAGGATCAAAGGAAATGAAAGTGGCATGCAATGTAGGAGGGGGGTTTCTGTTCCAATGTGGGTTTGGTAAAACAGCAGAGCAAATGCTAGACGGAGAATGGGCCTGAGATTCCAGCCTCTGACCACCCTCTCCATTCCTCTCTCTAACCTCCCCTTAGATTTTAAGAAACCCACTCTAGTAGTTTTTTTTTATTTGATCAACACGTATATGCAGTGAGGGAAAAACCTGGCAAGAAGACCTGCGTAGAGTCGCGAGTTCACTTACTGTCTCAACCAGTGTTCCCTCTAAGCTGAGTTAGTGTGAGCTAGCTCACAGTTTTTTAGCCTCCGGCTCACACATTTTTGCCTTAGCTTGGGAAGGGATGGCTCCAGAGCAAACTAATTTATGCTGCAGCTGAATCGCTCGCTCACAACTTTAATGCCAGTCGCTCACAAAGTAGAATTTTTGCTCACAAGACTCCACAGTTTAGAGGGAACTTTGGTCTCTCAACTGTGGCAGGGAGGTCATGGCGGAGTGACAAGGCTTCGTCTGCGACATAGCTCGCAAAAGCCTCACAGCCAATATCCATTTCCTTAGCATTTAGTCTGCTCTGTGGCAGAGTAGTTATGGACTGAGCCGTTCTAAACAACTGGGCCGGGCGTGAGCTCGCAGATGCAATTGTCGCCGCATAATAGTCTCCCTTAGCGGCTTTGATTGCCATCTCATAGGATCTCATAAACACCCTATTGGATGCTCTTGAAGCTTTGTCATGGGCGCACCACCACGGTCTCTCTAGCTGTCTAAGCCTTCACTTCATCAGCCGCAGCTCCTGGGTAAACCAAGGAGCCAGCCTAGAGTGAGGGTCCAGAGGACGCCGGGGAGCGATCTCACCGACACTGGGATTCAGGGGTCTGCCTTGCAGTGGCTTTCCTCGTTTCTTCAGGATCAGGGACAAAGGGTGGCCCTATGAGAACGGGTGTCCCGAAGGCACCCGCTAGTTTGCGGTGTGCCCCAAGGGGCAATACTTTCCCCAATGTTATTTAACATCTATATGTGCCCCCTTACCCAGATTGCCCAGAGGCAGAGCTCTTTTTGTAGAAAAAGCCCAGCAGGAACTCATTAGCATAATAGGCCACACCCCTGACAGCACAACTCATTGGCATATTAGGCTGCACCCCCCTGTTACCAGAGGTGTGCTCATCCAGCCACATCCACCTTTTGCTTCTTATTCTGTTTACCTTGTTTGTTGTCAAAACCCAGGGCCTTTTTTGTAGCAGGAACTCCTTTGCATGTTAGGCCACACACCCCTAATGTAGCCAATCCTAATGAGTTTCTGCTGTTGGGTGTGGCCTATTATGCTAATAAGTTCCTGCTGGGCGTGGCCAACTTGGGCACCAGCCGGAACTCCGTTCCTGTGCGTTCCTGCCCAAAAATAGCCCTGCGCCAGAGGCATGGGCTGGGATGTCACCAGTATGCAGATGACACCCAGCTCTATCTGCTGTTGGACGGCCAGTCTGACTCTAGTCTGGGAGATCTGGACCTGGCATTGCAGGCCATGGCTGGCTGGCTTAGACTGAACCGACTGAAATTGAATCCAACGAAGATGGGGGTCCTGTGCCTGAGTTGGGGTGGCCTGGGGGTAGGAATCCCACTCCCGACTTTCAACGGTGTACCGTTGGCACCAGTGTCGGAGATTATGAGTTTGGAAGTGGTCTTGGATGCCTCCCTAACAATGGAGGCCCAGGTAGCAGCCACTGCTAAGTCAGCCTTTTATCATCTTCGCCTGATCACGCAGCTGGTTCCCTTCCTCGAATGCAACAACTTGGCGACAGTGATCCATGCAATGGTCAACTTGAGGTTAGACTACCGTAATGCTCTCTACATGGGGCTGCCCTTGTCCCAAATCCGGAGGCTTCAGCTAGTGCAGAATGCAGCTGCAAGGCTGTTGTTGGGTATCCCTATGCGGGAGCACATTCAGCCTGCGCTAAAAGCAGTCCACTGGCTGCCTATAGCATACTGGATTCACTTCAAGGTGCTGGTGCTCACCTTTAAAGCCCTTTAGGGTCAGGGGCCTACCTACCTGAGGGACCGCCTTCCCCCACGTTCCCCAGAGAGCACTGCGGTCAGGATCCCAAAACCGTCTGGCCCTTCCGGGCCCTAAAGACATCAGGCTGGCATCAACCAGGGCCAGGGCCTTTTCAGTAGCGGCTCCGTGCTGGTGGAATGAGCCCCTGGAAGACCTCAGGGCCCCATGGGACCTTTTACAGTTCCGCAGGGTCTGCAAGACGGAGCTCTTCCACCAGGCATATAATTAAGGAGCTGCACTCAATACATCAAGGTCCTGGGCCCAATATCACCACTGACAGCCTGAGTTCCACCAACACTAAAATCTAACACTAGTATGTTGATGCTACTCTGCTTTCTCCATCGTCACTCAAATTGTTTATTAGCACCTTATGTTGTTTTTAAGATTTTAATGCCTTTATTTATATTGTTGTTTTTAGTGATTGCATATATGTCAGCCGCCCTGAGCTTGCCCTGGCAGGGAAGGCAGGGAATGAATCAAAATAAATAAATGGATAAATAAAAAGGAGGGAAGGGCTGTTTCTAAGCAGATGGTAGAAAATAGCGGAAAAACGTCAAGGGAAGACCACCAAAGATTATATACACTTGAAATGTCTGAATATACGATCTATTGAATAAGTGTTTAAATTACAAATAAGCATTTATAAGGAGTTAGTGGTCCACAACCCAAAACAAATACCATATCCCCAAATATAATCATATGTGCTCATGGCATATCATATATCAACACTGAGATACAAATTAACATAACAGTAATTGCGATCACAGGCACTGATACAAGGTATGCACATAAATCCAACCAGGTCAAGTCTCCTTGCTCAAATGCAATAAAACTGTCCTAAGTCCTCCAACAGAACCAGTGAAAAACCTCCCAAAGCCAAACACCTTTTCCAGATAGATGGACATTTCAATTTCTCTTCTTCTGATTAAGAGCTGAATAATGGAACCCAATTTTTTATAGGACTATCAGTTCTTTTAACTATACTGAATCCCAGGGTTCTCACCACCACCATCTGAGCAGATGGTGGCAAAGGTGGCATCTTGGAATACGACTGCTATCCTGGGAAACGAACTGAGCCATTTGTTAAAATGTCATTTGAAGAATTTAGATTATAGAAGCACAACCACTGGAGCCCGTAGAGTGTGTTCTACTTTTACTATTGACATCCCCCCACCGATTAAAAGGCCAAGTTATTGTCTTTTGCTGATAATACCTCACTATAGAAGGGCACGTAGCACAGCTGAATGCATCGACGCCTGCAGGTTTAATGGGACGACACCAAGGTGCTCCATTCTCTGATAGATTATGTACCTGTGGTTCAGATCAAATAGATTCTATTGACCGTTATCATTTTAGATTGTACTGTATTTTCAGATTTAAGATCAAGGCTAATTCTCCCATTACTTGGAGCTGGTTCTGATTCCCAGATAAGAAAATGTCTTGGTTATTAAGAGTTGCAGAAAACCAAGGTACTATACAGGTGGCCAAATATTTGGTTGTGGTTATATTGCAGCGTATTTAAAGAGCCGCCCGCCTGGTTTGTTTTCCCCCGATTGTGTGCTCCTGTTCATGCCAATGGCCGAAGGAACAGTAATTGGATTGCATTCGATTGGATTGCTGCTGCTAAGCATTCACCTGGGAAGATGAGAACAACCTTCAACCTCCTGAGCTCTTATGATTAAAAAAACCCAACGCACCGCCCTCTTCCGACTGGCAACATATCTTCTCTAAAGATGACAGGTTAACAGGAATAAGAAAAAAGAAAAGAAACTGAGCCACAAAAGGCAGCTGAATGTCGCAGAAGAGGCTCGGCGTATCAATTATTCAGCCGTTTCAGAACACCTGCCATGAGTTCAAAAGATTAAGGCAGAGGAACCAGGAGTTGATCCCTGAGAAGATTCCCTTCCTTTCCACAAAAGCAGACAAAGGGATTTGCGGGAGTGACAGCTCCACCCGACTGAAGGAACAGCACCGGGGGACCCCAGTGGCATTAGGAGATAAGGTTCCTTAAATAGAAGAGCACAGAAACCAGAAACGGAACAGTCAGGGGTTTGTTTTTTTAAAAAAAAAGATCCCCCGTCATCACCAGCACAAATGTAATGTTGCAGACTGCAGGGGCACTCGCCTTTGACTTGTAAAAATAAAAGCAGAGCTGCTCTGTTTCTATTTCCATTAAGGATAATTTCTTACAAAGAGATCTGACAATGCTCGGATGACTGGGCAGCCTTCATCTCCCCAACACACAAATACACAGAGGGCTGGCTGCAGGCCGCCACAAGAATCAGGTGCGGCAGGAAGGACCTGCTTGCTTCTCTTCCTACAACAGAGTTTTCGAAAAGGAGAAGACATCTACACAGGTACATGAGATGCTGCCTTCTACAGGTACATGAGACGCGCCTACACAGGTACATGAGACGCGCCGCTCCGAAGGGGAAAAAAATCGAGGCAGCCTGCTCGAGCCCAGCCGACAGCCACCTGGATCACTGGAACAACAACGAAAAGCTGCCAGAGAAGAAAAAGACTATGCCGGAAAAAGGGTGCTGGTAGGCTACCCCCTCCCCTCACCGCATTGTGGCCCTAGGTAGGATTAATTACTAAGCTGTAGTACTCTGTGAACCGCTCTGAGACCCATTAGAGGTCATGGGCGGTATACAAATCACATGTAAATAAATAAATAAATAAATACTGAATCAGACCTTGGTCCATCAAAGTCAATATTGTCTACTCAAGACTGGCAGCGGCTCTCCAGGGTCTCAAGCAGTGTTCCCTCTAAGCTGAGCTAGTGTGAGCTAGCTCACGGTTTTTTAAGCCTCTGGCTCACACATTTTTGTCTTTGCTCAGGAAGGGATGGCTCCAGAGCAAACTAATTGATGCAGCTGCCACATCGCCCGCTCACAACTTTAATGCCAGGAGCTCACAAAGTAGAATTTTTGCTCACAAGACTCCACGGCTTAGAGGGAATGAGGCCTTTCCCATCACCCCCTACCGGGTCACTTCATTGGAGATGCCAGGGACCTTCTGCATGCCACACAGATGCTCTGCCACTGAGCCACAGCCCTTCCCTCCCTGGGCTTTCTAGATACTATTTTTAAGCAAGACTGCCCATTGGACCATAAGGAAGGCCGAGCGCCAAAGAACAGATGCTTTCGAATTATGGTGCTGGAGAAGACTCTTGAGAGTCCCTTGGACTGCAAGGAGATCAAATCTTATACTTTCAGTCTTTCCCAGGATCAGGGTCTTCTCCAGTGAGTGCTCCCTTCTCATTGGGTGGCCAAAGTCTTTGAGCTTCAGTATCTGGCCTTCCAGCGAACAGTCAGGGTTGATTTCTTTTAGGATTGACTGATTTGATCTCCTTGCAGTCCAAGGGACTCTCAAGAGTCTTCTCCAGCACCATAATTCGAAAGCATCTGTTCTTTGGCGCTCGGCCTTCCTTATGGTCCAATGGGCAGTCTTGCTTAAAAATAGTATCTAGAAAGCCCAGGGAGGGAAGGGCTGTGGGGCAGGGTGATGTCTCTACTTTTTATCATGCTGTTTAGGTTCGCCATCGCTTTCCTTCCAAGGAGCAGGCGTCTTTTAATTCTACTGAAGGAAAAATGGAGGGCCGTGTATACCACTCCTTTGGAGTTTGGGCAGGATACAGGTGAAATAAATGATAAATATTTTTTAACCATTTAATACTCAAGAGATAGCAGAAAACAGGCATTTGTGACATGAATGAGCATTCTGGCCGATGTATTAATTATAACCATGCGGTAGAGACGCCAATTGTTTTCAAACTGAGTAAACTGACCAGCTCTTCAGCCTCGGCGTCCAACTAGCTTTGCTCGTGCTGGCAAATGTATATTTATTTTCAGGGCTATTTTTGGGCAGGAACGCACAGGAATGGAGTTCCGGCTGGCTCCCAAATTGGCCACACCCAGCAGGAACTCATTAGCATAATAGGCCACACCCAACAGCAGAAACTCATTAGGACTAGCTACATTAGGGGTGCAAAGGAGTCCCTGCTACAAAAAAAGGCCCTGGGTTTTGACAACAAACAAGGTAAACAGAATAAGAAGCAAAAGGTGAGTGTGTATGGATGACCACACTTCTGCGAACATGGGGTGTGTGGCCTAATATGCTAATGAGCTGTGCTGTCAGGGGTGTGTCCTAATAAGCAAATGAATTTCTGCTGTTGGGTGTCGCCTATTATGCTAATGAGTTCCTGCTGGGCTTTTTCTACAAAAAAAGCCCTGTTTATTTTCATAACTGAATATGTATCTGAGTAAACAAGCAAATATGTATTTGAGTAAACAGGCCATGACATCATGGCTAAGGAACTAATTTTAAAAAACACCTTAACTAGAACATTATTCCAAATTGCCTGTTGTGGGGCAGCCTGTGTCTACGTTATGGCCAGTGTTCCCTCTAAGCTGAGTTAGTGTGAGCTAGCTCACAGTTTTTTAGCCTCCAGCTCACACATTTTGTCTTAACTCAGGAGGGACGGCTCCAGAGCAAACTAATTTATGCAGCTGCCAAATCGCTCGCTCACAACTTTAATGCCAGCAGCTCACAAAGTAGAATTTTTGCTCGCGGGACTCCACAGCTTTGAGGGAGCGTTGACTATGGCTCCTGTGTTTGACGTAAGTATTGCGGTGGACTGTAATATTTGGGGATTCACAAATGAAAACTACCAGGACGAGGACTGAATTACAACAGCTTTGATAGATCCAGTTGGTTCAGCCGTGTTGGTCTGAAGCAGTGCAACAAATTTAGTGTCCAGCGGCACCTTTAAGACCAACAAAGGTTTATTCAAGGTGTGAGTTTTCGTGTGCAAGACATACGTTATCAAATATGTTATATTTGAACCTTGAAATAAATGTTTGAACCTTGCCTGCCATTTTAATGTATTTGATAAAGTCTGTAGTAGAGATAGGACTATAAAGATTTCCCCCTTTTTGATTATTCATATTTCTCTGGTTTTTATACATTTATTCTTAAGTAATATTTTATTAGGAGCTGCGGTGGCTCAAGTGGTTAAGACGCTGAACTGCAGGCTGTGGAAGGTCAGTAGTTCAGCAGTTCGAGACCCGGTTGCCACATGATGGAGTGAGCTCCCATCTCTAGTTCCAGCTCCTGCCAACCTAGCAGTTCGAAAGCGAGAAATTGCAAGTAGATAAATAGGTACCACTTCGGTGGGAAGGTAACAGCGTTCCGTGCGCCTTGGTGTTTAGTCATGCCGGCCACATGACCACGGAAACGTCTTCAGACAGCGCTGGCTCTTCGGCTGGGAAACAGAGATGAGCACCGCAACCCTAGAGTTGGATTCGACTGGCTTTCGAGCAAGGGAACCTTTACCTTTACTTTACTAATATTTTATTAGGATGTTAGAAAGGCCTGTTATATAGAAGGCTTTCCTCTTGTAGGTCTGATATTGCTAGCAGACAACATAATAAGTACAAAGTTCATGATTCTGTTAGTTCCTAAGGGCAAAACCTTGCAATGTCTGGGTCAGAGACGATTTTAGTCTCGTATCAGTAATGAATACTTTTGTTTAGGATATGAAGAATCCTTGCCCATTATCATTCAGGTTAGGTAAGTAAACACTTAGGTTTGACGTAGATTTGACGTAGATATATGTTTCTTTACATCTGACATATCAGAGGCTTATTATTCAAATGACCACTGTCCTTCGTAAGGAATAATGCTTTTTGAATATTGTTTTCTTGATGATATCAGTCCATGAATAAAATAACATGTATTTCCTGAATATGCTCAGAATATGTACAAGAAGAAGAAGAAGAAGAAGAAAGTTGTCAATTTTTGATTAGTTATTTGGTCCAATTGTTTTCCTGTTAAGTGAAGCATATTCCCTGAATATGCTGAGAAGAAAGTAGTCAATTTTGGGTGGGCTATTTGGTCCAACTGTTTTCTTTTTAATTGAAATAAAACATAGATCTTCCTCCTCATTTGACTTCATTTTTGACATGGAATCTAATATGTACAACAAGTCTGCGTGCACGCAAAAGCTCATACCTTGAATAAACTTTTGTTGGTCTTAAAGGTGCCTGACTGTCCTCTAAATTTGTTGAACAACTTTAATACGCAGAGTAACTGAAACATCCTGTACAACAGTCTTACTATGTCCAAAGAGCCCTGCTGGATTAGAACAGAGGGTCATCCAGTGAGGGCTGCCACCAGTGTTCCCTCTAAGCTGAGTTAGTGCGAGCTAGTTCACAGTTTTTTAGCCTCCAACTCACAGACTTTTGTTTTAGATCAGGAAGGATGGCTCCAGAGCAAACTGATTTATGCAGCGGCCAAACTGCAAAGTAGAATTTTTGCTCACAGGACTCCACAGCTTAGAGGGAGCATTGGTTGCCACCCTCCAGGTAGCACCTGGAGACCTCCCACCAGGGGTCATTTCCTGCGGGAGCGCACAGGAGCGGAGCTCCGGCAGTAAAGAGTCCAGGAGGCGGGCACATGCAACAAGCCCCACCCCCTGCTCCCAGCGACCCTCAGTCAGAGCAAGAAGCAGCCAGGTATGTTGCAGAGACCCCCACGGCCCCCCCGTCCAAATCAGTCGAGTGGGACCTTTAAGACCAGGTTTTATTCAGGCACAAGCTCTCCCTCCTCTGCGAGGACAGATCTGCACGTCCCCCCCACAATAGCTAGCAATCCAAAACAGTCCAGTGGAGCCTGAGCGGTGGGTGTTGCCTTCCGACACACTTCCGGTGATGTCAGGGGGTGTGGCATATGCAAATAAGTTATGCTAATGAGTTATGCTAATGAGCTCCTGCACCTCTTTTTCTACGAAATGACCCCTGCCTCCCACTATTACAATTGCTCTCCAGATGACCAAGATCAGTTATCCCCTAGAGAAAACGGCTGCTTTGGAGGGTGGACTCTATGGAGTTATACCCTGCTGAGGCCCCGCCTACCCCAGGCTCCACCCCCCAAATCTCCAGGTATTTCCCAACGCAGAGCTGACAACCCTGCATCCAGTCTACCACACTGCTTCACTCCCTGACCAACCAGTCGCTCTGGAAAGTTCACAAGCAAAGCGTAAAGGCTAAGACCTTTCCCTGATGGTGCCTCCTCCGACAACTGATATCCAGTGGTTTACTAGTCCACCATAGTTAGTAGCCACTGGTGGACCTCTCCTCCATGAATCTTAGTCTAGAACAAGCTAAGGTTAGGGCAAGACCACCACAAATCGCCACTTCCTTGACATTACAAAATGTAACGGACTGTCACCAAATTCTCTATCGCTACAGGGACAGGGATGTTAACACAGCCATGGTGGTGGAAACTGAATCAAAGAAGAAGAGAGTGGATGGGTCCCTCATCAAAGCACTGCTAATCAGGGGTCATTTGGGGGGGGAGGTACAGGGGGCGGGGCACATGACGAAGCCCCGCCCCCTGTTTCCGGCCCTCATTTAGCCAGGAGGAGGCAGGAGAAGAGGGAGGGTAAGTTGCTTCCTCCCTGCCTCTCCCCACCACTGCCTGCCTGGGGCCAGGGAGGGCCTTTGCGGGGCTTTCTTGCACTCCCGCCGGCCTTGCAGGTCCACCACCGGGCCCCTCATGGGGCTCGGCAGTGGAGCTGCAAGGCTGGCGGCGGCGGCCGGGACCGTTGGGGGTGGGGTGTGTGGCCTTATGAGACACTTCCAGTGATGTCAGGGGGTGTGGCCTTATGACACACTTCTGGTGATGTCAGGGGGTGTGGCATATGCTAATGAGTTATGCTAACGAGTTCCCCTAGCTCTTTTTCTACGAAACGACCCCTGCTGCTAATAATATACAAAATACATACATACATTCATACATACATACATACATAAAAATCTAATTTGCACTTTAACAGCATTGCATTCTGGGAAGAGTTTGAGGGGTCACAAGCACATAGGGTACAATGCCATAGAGTCTACCCTCCAAAGCGGCCATTTCCTCCAGAGGAACTGATCTCTGTTGTCTGAAGGTCAGTTGTATTCCCAGGAGTTCTCCACCCAGCCCCCGTAGTTAGACGGTTTTTGGTGGGGGGCAAAGGAGGGAGGCGCCCTTGCCTGAGCATACTAGGGCTGCTGTCACTGCCGCCTGCCGTGCCTTTATGCCACTGGGCTTGGGGCGGCTCTGGGCGACAGTGGCGTGCCCAGAACTAGCCTCAGGGCTCCCCCTGCCTCCCTGGGGAGGGGGGACTGGAGGGGAGGGGGCATGGCACATTCGTGAGGGGGCACCACCCCCCAGGGAGCTATGGGCCTGTCTCCAGTTACTACCTGGAGGTTGGCAAGCCTACATATAAAGAACTATAAACACCATCTACTGTAAACATTCCAGCTCTCCTTTGTCAATTTTATCTTTATTTTCGGACCACCTGGGGGGGGAAATTACGTACTCTTACAAAAGCGAACAAAATTTGGCCCAGCGTTTATTAGAGGAACGCTTTATACCAGGAGCTGCACAGTGAACGTAAACACTGGGCGATTTCTCACTAGAGCTGCCTCGCCGTTTGCCCCAACACAAACATGTCAATTTCACACCCGAGGCTGCGGGGCTGCATTTTGACTCGGGGCTTTGCCCGATTTCCTCCGCAGTTTCGTGATCCTGGTTTTTGAGGATCATGAAACTGCGGAGGAAATCAGGCGAAGCCCCGAGTCAAATGCAGCCCCACAGCTTCGGGTGTGAAATTGACATGTTTGTGTTTCGGCAAACGGCACTGTGCTGCGAGGCAGCTCTAGTGAGAAATTGCCCACTGTTTGATCCAAAGACTTCAAATTTACCCAGAATCCAGAGACTTTGCCATATTCTTGCAATAAATTCTAAGCTGCCGTCAGCAAGCTTACAGGTGTTGTTCAACGTAAAGCTGTGTGATCTGCAAACAGGCCGGTTTTATGGCATGGCTTTCCTGTTTGTACTCCTTTGTTTTCTAAATTATTCTGACTGGTTTTGGCCCAGGGCTCGGCAACAAGGGTGTCCGTGGAGCCCGCCGGAGGGACAAGACAGGAGTGCCCTTCGCCTCACCCCTCTGCACACTTTTTGCCGAGCCCTGGGCCAAAACCGGTCAGAATAATTTAGAAAACAAAGGAGTACAAACAAGGAAGTCATGCCATAAAACCGCCCTGTTTGCAGATCACACAGTTTGACGTTTAACAACACCTGTAAGCTTGCTGATAGCAACTCAGAATTTATTGCAAGAATACAGCAAGGTATCTGGATTCGGGGTAAATTTCGCAAAATAATTCTACCTATCAACCTGACTGAAAACAAACATCAGAACACAGCTAAATACAATTTCAAATATATGAAAACATTAGGGTTGCCAAGTCTGGGTTGAGAAACTGAGATTTGGGGGTGGAGTTTGGGGAGGGCGGGGCTTGGGGAGGAACCTCAGCGGGGTATAACGCCACGGAATCCACCCTTCAAAGCAGCCATTTTCTCCAGGGGAAGTGATCTCTGTAATGTGGAGATCACGCAGGGCTATTTTTGGGCAGGAACGCACAGGAACGGAGTTCCGGCTGGCTCCTGAGTTGGCCACGCCCAGCAGGGACTCATTAGCATAATAGGCCACACCCAACATCAGACACCCATTCGGATTGGCTACATTAGGGGTGTGTGGCCTAACATGCAAAGGAGTTCCTGCTACAAAAAAAGAAGCAAAAGGTGGGTGTGGCTGGATGACCACACTTCTGGTAACATGGGGGTGCGGCCTAATGTGCTAATGAGCTGTGTTGTCAGGGGTGTGGCCCAATATGCTTATGAGTTTCTGCTATTGGGTATGGCCTATTATGCTAATGAGTTCCTGCTGGACTTTTTCTTCAAAAAAAAGCCCTGGAGATCAGATGTAATTCCGGGAGATCTTCAGGCCCCACCTGGAGGTTGACATCTCTAGAAAACATTCAGGTGCCGACGTATCTATAAACTTAAATGATTTAATTCGAAATAATTATACCCATCTAAACACCCCAAGTGGAAAAGGAGATTGGAATAAAAGGAAATTATCCCGGCTTGACAGAATCTATATAATTAAAATGATGATTCTCCCAAAAATACATCTCTTTCAAAATATATCATTGACAGTGCCTTCAAAAAATACTGTAGAACAGCAGACAATAATATACTGTTTTATTTGGGAAGCAAAAACAAGCCAAATTACCATTGCATAATTTTCAGAAGAAGAAGAGATTGGATTTATACCTCGCCCTTCAGTTGGAGTCTGAAGAGAAGAGATTGGATTTATACCCCGCCCTTCACTACCCGAAGGAGTCTCAGAGCGGCTTACAAACTCCTTCCCCTTCCCCTCCCCACAACAGACGCCCTGTGAGGTAGGTGGGGCTGAGAGAGCTCTTGACAGAAACTGTTCTTTTCCAAGAACATCTGTGCCAGAACTATGGCTTGCCCAAGGACATCCAGCCAGGTGCAAGTGGAGGAGTGGAGGAATCAAACCCGGTTCTCCCAGATTAGAGTCCGCGCACTTAACCACGACACCAATAATATCGACAAGGCAAGCGACATAGGAAAGGGCTTTGTCTAGGGCTGCCAGTTCTGGGTTGGGAAATCCCTGGAGATTTTGTGGGCAGGGCCTGAGGAAGGGAGGATTTGGGGAAGGGAGGCGCCTCCGAGGGACACAAGGCCAGAGAGTCCACCTTCCAAGGCAGCCATTTTCTTCAGAGGACCTAATCTCTGTAGTCTCGGGATCAGCTGCACCAATATTCCCTCTAAGCTGTGGAGTCTTGTAAGCAAAAATTCTAATTCGTGAGCTACTGGCATTAAAGTTGTGAGCGAATGATTTGGCTACTGCATAAATTAGATTGCTCTGGAGTCCTCCCTCCTGAGCTAAGATAAAAATCTGTGAGCTGGAGGCTAAAAAACTGTGAGCTAGCTCACACTGACTCAGCTTAGAGGGAACACTGGCTTCAACTCCTGGATACCTCCAGCAGCCATCACCTGTAGGCTGGCATCCATAGCTTCATCCTATCAGGTCCCTTCATTTTAATATCTTCCAGTTCGGCATCTTATGGGCTCTTGAGAAATGTATAAAGTCGCTAGGGGACCTAACACGATTAGAGAAAATAATAATAGACTGCCCTACATATCTGCACGAAGTCATTTCTCTTTTAAATAGACATTTGGGTGTGTACGGTTGGCATATGACTCATCTCGATGGGAGGAAAAGGGGTCGTCAATATGTTCCCTTCCACCCTTTACTTCTGCCTCCATTAGTATCAGAGAATGCTATCCTTCAATTTTTTCCCCCTCCCCACCCACCTCACAGGGTGTCTGTTGTGGGGAGGGGAAGGGAAAGGAGTTTGTAAGCCGCTCTGAGACTCCTTCAGGTAGTGAAGGGTGGGGTATAAATCCAATCTCTTCTCTTCTTCTCTTCTTAACTCCAGAGAGATTACAACATATGCACACACACAGAAAACCCAGCCAGCCTTGTGTTGGAGGAAATGTACTAAAACTAGACACCTCTGACCACCCTTGGTGGCTACGCAACACTTTTGGAATTTAATTAAATACCATATTCAGAAAATCACAAGCTCCCCCATTCCTCCCCAAGCCAAAACAATTCTACTAGGAAATACAGATGATAAACAGGTACCTTTGCTTAGGAGAGATAAATTTACTGCTAGTATCAACCAAATTACAAACAGCCCTAAGGGGTAAGGGTGGGGGGGGAGTCTTCTGGCTAACCCTGATGTAAAAGAATTTGGGAAATGCTGATAACAGATGGAGGGGCCTCACCCCTGAAGGAAACGGAGAGTCTCATCTACATTGCTAAATTCACAGAAAAATGGCTCCCTTTTCTATAGTGCGCTAAGCCTAGAGACGGTCTTTACAAGAACCAGGGGTCATTTCCTGCGGGAGTGCACAGGAGCGGAGCTCCGGCAGTAAGGAGCCCAGGGGGTGGGCACATGCAACAAGCACGGCCCCCTGCTCCCGGCAGCCCTCAGTTGGGTCACGAGGTGCAAGAAGCAGCCAGGTAAGTTGCAGAGCCCCCCCCCCGGCTCGCCTTCAGGTACAAGCTCTCCCTCCTCTGTGAGGGCAGATCTGCACTTCCCCCCCCCCATACCTAGCAATCCAAAACAGTCCAGTGGCACCTTTAAGACCAAGTTTTATTCAGGTACAAGCTCTCCCTCCTCTGTGAGAACAGATCTGCACGTCCCCCCCCCCCCCAACACCAACCACTCAAAACAAAAAAAGTGTTGCCTTCTGACACACTTCCAGTGATGTCAGGGGGTGTGGCATATGCAAATAAGTTGTGCGAATGAGCTCCTGCACCTCTTTTTCTACGAAATGACCCCTGACAAGAACAATATTAAACTTAGCTCCAGGTGTGAGCTCTGTGTAAGCAATGCCACCAATTTTTAATGGACACAATTTGTTGGTAGGAGCGTGCAATGCGATGACTGTCATATATCAACAACTGCAGTCTTTTTGCAATGTACAAATTCGGTACACCGCTGTCCCTCTTTCTTTGGAAGGAATCGTTGAATGCAACTTGCGAAGTATCTGCCTTCAAAACCAAAAATAGATTTTTTTTTAAAAAAAACAGCCATAGAGCAAGCTGAACCAAGGACCCCCGATCCCTGCAGTGCTGGGGGGGGGCTGCTTGACTGGGGCCCAGGAACCCCCTCCCCGTCATCATCACCATGGTCTAGGTCCCAACCAGCACCACAGCCCTTGAACCAGCTGCAGTTGGCCAGGAACTTTCCCAGTAGATTCAAGAGCCTGCCCATCCCTAAGCACGCAGTAAGATTATACGAAAGGGAGAATTTCGCCTGTGAATAATGGTTACAGTGTCAGCTATACTGTACCATGGCAGATCGCTCCCATATATGTTGAATGAAAGAGGGAAAACTGTGACGGAACAAAGTTCACCGGACGGTCAGGTCACAGATGGCCATCCCGAACAATAGGCACATTTGATGAGAAACTGTCTGATTCCCAGCACGTCGTCCCGTGAGTATGAGAATGGATTTGGGAAAGCTTCAAGTTACTGGCTCGAAACTGAGAGACGGAGAGCACGAACGACAAGCCGACAGGCATTATGTTTCCTGCATAATATTTCCCAATTACCGGAAACTTCAGAGAAGTTAATCCTATCAAGTCTCTTGATTACAGACTTCGTCGACGCAATTAAATACCGTCGTTTTGTTATCCGGACTTCTACGTTGCTTCCAAAATTTTGGACTGCGGTATTTCCTACATACTATGGGCAAGGATCCAAAGGAGGCTGGGAAACTATATCCGTTCTATACAATGTCACTTGGATATTGCAGAGGAGCCCTCTCTGGTGAAGGAGCCATGGAGTCGGGATCCTGGCCCAAATCTCGAGCATATGACTAGAACAGAATATGCTCTGGAAATAGGGTTGCTGGGTCTCCCTCCACTGGCCACTGGTGGGAAACGGGGGGGGGCATAGGGCTGCCGGCTCCAGGCTGGGAAACTCCTGAAGATTTGGAGGTGGAGCCTGAAGAGGACAGGGACAATCATCAGGGGCGCATAATGTCATAGAGCTCACCCTCCAAAGCATCCCTTTCCTCCAGATCAACTGATCTCTGTCATCTGGAGATGAGCTGTAAGTCTGGGGGATCCCCGGGCCCCACCTGGAGGCTGGCATCCCAATCGTGAGGCTCAGGGGTCATTTCCTGCAGGAGCGCACAGGAGTGGAGCTCCGGCAGTAAAGAGCCCAGGGGGCGGGCACATGCAACAAGCCCCGCCCCCTGCTCCCAGCAGCCCTCAGTCAGATCAAGAAGCAGCCAGGTAAGTTGCAGAGCCCCCCCCCCCGGCCCAAACAGTCCAGTGGCACCTTTAAGACAAAGTTTTATTCAGGTACAAGCTCTCCCTCCTCTGTGAGAACAGCCCCCCCCCCAATAGCTAGCAATCCAAAACAGTCCAATGGAGCCTGAGTGGTGGGTGTTGCCTTCTGACACACTTCCGGTGATGTCAGGGGGTGTGGCGTATGCAAAATAAGTTATGCTAATGAGTTATGCTAATGAGCTCCTGCACCTCTTTTTCTACAAAATGACCCTTGACAACAACCCTGTGGGGTGTGTTAGCCCCAGAGGGTGTGACTGGCCCAAGGTCACCCAGCGAGTTTCCATGGCAGAGTGGAGATTCAAACCTGGGTCTCCCAGATTCTCGCCTTGACACTCTAACCACAACACCACACTGTCTCCCAGTGAATGTCTGAATCCAGGCAACAGGCATGTCAGCCCAATGTGGCTGAGCAACTTGGATAACTTCTCTGTTTGCTCTTCCCACTGGTCTTCCAAATGTTGACCCAAAAAATGGGCAGAATGATAACAGATGGATTTGGGAAAGCTTCATCCACATATATATTTGCTTTGGCATTCATGGCATTGTGTTGATGCCTCTCAGCTTGCAACTGTGGTTGCGTCCACGTTCTCTGGAATGGATATAATTATTGCACAGGGTCCAGCCGATGTTGTTCTCAGTCAAGACTGGAAAAACCTCCTCAGTCAAGACTGGAAAAACCTCCTGTCGACTCTGGATATCTAAGTAATGAAGGTGTCTAACAGCCCTATCCTAAGCAGACTTCAGTGGACACAGAAGATTAGATTAGAACAAAGTTTGAAAGTTTATACCCAGAAATTACATGAAAATGTATACCCATGAAAGTCTATGGAAGTTTATACCCAGAATTAATCTTCGTTGGTCTTAAGGGTGCCACTGGACTCAAACCAACGCAGCTGCCCACCTGAATCTATCCGCTTAAGATTGTACTTTGTTGCACCTTAGAGTGGTTCATCAGCTGCAGTATTCCTGGACAAGATGAATCTGGGCCACAAACACCCATGACTGTTAATATGTAGGTTAGACTACTGTATTATGTAGTACATAGGGCTGCCTTTGAAGATGGTCTGCAAATGTCAGCTGGTTCAGAATGCTGGAATGTTAACAGCAGGGGTCATTTCCTGCGGGAGCGCACAGGAGCGGAGCTCTGGCAGTAAAGAGCCCAGGGGGCGGGCACATGCAACAAGCCCCACCCCCTGCTCCCAGCAGTCCTCAGTCAGAGCAAGAAGCAGCCAGGTAAGTTGCAGAGCTCCCCCCAGCCCCCCGGTCCAAAACAGTCCAGTGGCACCTTGAAGACCAAGTTTTATTCAGGTACAGACTCCCCCTCCTCTGTGAGGACAGATCTGCACGTTCCCCCCCCCCCAATAGGTAGCAATCCAAAACAGTCCCGTGGAGCCTGAGCGGTGGGTGCTGCCTTCTGACACACTTCCGGTGATGTCAGGGGGTGTGGCATATGCAAAATAAGTTATGCTAATAAGTTATGCTAATGAGCTCCTGCACCTCTTTTCCTACGAAATGACCCCTAGTTATAACAATATGTTGCCACAACAATATAGAGAGATACCTGCTACCACCTTCAGGACAAAGGGCTGAAATAGAGGCTAAAGTGTCAGACTAGAGTTGGGGAAGCCCAGGTTCGAATTCATGCTGTGCCACAAAGCCCCCCCAAATGACCTTGGGCCAGTCACACACCCAGCCTGTTCCACCTCTCAGGTTGTTGCCAGGCTTAAATGCCAGAAGAAAGACTGTTGTATATTACCCTTTCGGAAGGCACCGGGGCTCAGTGGTACAGCATCTGCTTGGCATTGCATAAGGTCCCAGGTTCAATCCTCGGCATATCTAGCCGAAAAGATCAGGTAGGAGGAGATGTGAAAGACCTCGGGCTGAGACGCTGGAGAGCAGCTGCCCGTCTGAGTAGACGAGACTGACCCTGGTGGGCCGAGGGTCTGATTCAATATAAGGGACCTACATGTGTCTGGAGATGCAGGTGGGGCAGCCATGTTGCTCGGAAACAACAGAACGACGTCGGAGCCGGGTAGCACCTTTAAGACCTACAAAGCTTAATTCTGAATTAAACTTTGTTGGTCTTAAAGGTGCTACTGGACTCTAAACTTTGATCTACATGTGTCTTTGTGTGTGTGTGTATCCCTGAACTCCTTGGACAAAGGAGGGGGGAATAAAAATGCACTAACTAACTACACCACATTGGTGTCGTGGTTAAGAGGGCAGGCTCTAATCTGGGAGAGCCAGGTTTGATTCCCCACTCCTCCACCTGCAGCTGCTGGCGTGACCTTGTAGCCGTTCTCTCTAGAGCAGTCCTCGAAAGAGTTCTCTCAGCCCCACCTACCTCACAGGCAATGTTCCCTCTAAGCTGTGGAGTCTTGTGAGCAAAAATTCTACCTTGTGAGCTCCAGGCATTAAAGTTGCGAGCGAGCAATTTGGCTGCTGCATAAACCGGTTTGCTCTGGTAAGACAAAAATGTGTGAGCCAGAGGCTAAACCACTGTGAGCTAGCTCACACTAACTCAGCTTAGAGGGAACACTGCTCACAGGGTGTCTGTTGTGGGGAGGGAGAGGCAAAGGAGTTTGTAAGCTGTTCTGAGACTCCGAGTGAAGGGCAGGGTATGAATCCCATCTCTTCCTCCTCTTCCTCTTCTTCTGAAATCTCTCCCTATAATAATTGAGTTTTGGTCCCACAACGTTGGATGCGCGCCAACAGTGTTTGGCCGCAATAACTGCCAGTCAGAAGACGCTGGCTGGGTTGGCTGGCTGCTTTGCGGAGTCCCGCCCATGTCAGCCCCAGCCAGCATCTTTGGCTCACTCTGCTCTGGTCCTCGGACAGGACAGGACCATCTGCAGGGAGCCGGGGAGCACTCCGGAGGCCGCGGGGAGACATTTAAATGTCTCCCTGGAGCTTCTCCGGCTGGGCCGCTTCACCACAGAGTCGCCGTTTCACTCACCCTGTTTTGCCGCCACAATAGCCTCCAGCAGTCCCGTGGGTGGATCGCCTGCGGCTGCCCCTGCCCTTACTAGGCCTCGGGGAAGCCCGGCCTGCTTTGCTGTGAGGGGGGAGGGCAGCAATGGGCCCCACCGCACTGCTTCTCCTGCCCACCTGGTTTCAGAGGCTTTCGGGGGGAGCAGTTGAGGGGGGGGCGCTGGCACAGAGCCAGCCGCCGCAGCCCCGTTTTCGCCGTTCCACCCCCCCCCCTCTCTCCCAACCCCTTCCTTCCTTCCTTCCTTCCTCTCCCAACCCCTTCCTTCCTACCTACCTTCCTTCCTTCCTCTCTCTCCCAGCCCCTTCCTTCCTTCCTTCCTCTCTCTCCCAACCCCTTCCTTCCTTCCTTCCTTCCTGCCTCTCTCTCCCAACCCCTTCCTTCCTTCCTTCCTTCCTCTCCCAACCCCTTCCTTCCTACCTACCTTCCTTCCTTCCTCTCTCTCCCAGCCCCTTCCTTCCTTCCTTCCTCTCTCTCCCAACCCCTTCCTTCCTTCCTTCCTTCCTGCCTCTCTCTCCCAACCCCTTCCTTCCTTCCTTCCTTCCTCTCCCAACCCCTTCCTTCCTACCTACCTTCCTTCCTTCCTCTCTCTCCCAGCCCCTTCCTTCCTTCCTTCCTCTCTCTCCCAACCCCTTCCTTCCTTCCTTCCTTCCTGCCTCTCTCTCCCAACCCCTTCCTTCCTTCCTTCCTTCCTCTCCCAACCCCTTCCTTCCTACCTACCTTCCTTCCTTCCTCTCTCTCCCAGCCCCTTCCTTCCTTCCTTCCTCTCTCTCCCAACCCCTTCCTTCCTTCCTTCCTGCCTCTCTCTCCCAACCCCTTCCTTCCTTCCTTCCTTCCTCTCCCAACCCCTTCCTTCCTACCTTCCTTCCTTCCTGCCTCTCTCTCCCAACCCCTTCCTTCCTTCCTTCCTTCCTCTCCCAACCCCTTCCTTCCTACCTACCTTCCTTCCTTCCTCTCTCTCCCAGCCCCTTCCTTCCTTCCTTCCTCTCTCTCCCAACCCCTTCCTTCCTTCCTCTCCCAACCCCTTCCTTCCTACCTTCCTTCCTTCCTCTCTCTCCCAGCCCCTCCCTCCCTCCCTTCCTTCCTCCCTCCCTTTCTTCCTTCCTCTCTCTCCCAACCCCTTCCTTCCTTCCTTCCTGCCTCTCTCTCCCAACCCCTTCCTTCCTTCCTTCCCTCCTTCCTTCCTTCCTTCCTTCCTTTCTTCCTTCCTTTCTACCACCCACCCAACCTTTCTAGGACCCTTTGTCTTCATCCACAACGAGCTTTGCTCCCTAGTTAATAATAAAGGGAAGGAGGCAAAGCCCGCTGCTATGAGGGAAACTGGGCTGACTCTCACCTGACCCCTCAGCCCACAGCTTATCTGTATGGCCAAATGTCAACAATGCAAGGGGGGGGGGGTTCTCCAGACAAGCCACCCAAGGGGCCCAAACGCTTGCTCACAACTTTAATGCCAGGAGCTCACCAAGTAGAATTTTTGCTCACAAGACTCCAGAGCTCCGAGGGAGCATTGCTCTCCACTTATGCCACGGGAGCTCACTGGGTGACCTCGGGCCAGTCACACACTCTCAGTCTAGCCTACCTCACGGGGTTGTCATGAGGATAAAATAGAGGAGAGGAGAATGATAGAAGCCACCTGGGGGTCTGCGCTGGGGAGAAAGGAAACAAATACAAGTTCCCATTATTTGGTACTAGCATGCTTTTGTTGTTGTTCGGTCGCACAGTGACCAAAGTATTTGAGCTTCAGTTTCATTATCTGGCCTTCCAGGGAACAGTCAGGGTTGATTTCTTTTAGGAATGGCTGATTTGATCTTCTTGCAGTCCAAGGGACTCTCAAGAGTCTTCTCCAGCGCCATAGTTCAAAAGAATCTATTCTTCAGCGCTCGGCCTTCCTTATGGTCCAACTCTCGCAGGCATACATGACTACTGGGAATACCATTGCTTTGACCATGCGGACTTTTGTGGGCAGGGAGATGTCTCTACTTTTTATCATGCTGTCTTGGTTCGCCAACGCATTCCTCCCAAGGAGCAGGCGTCTTTTAATTTAATGGCTGCTGTCACAGTCTGCTAGCATGCTAGGCGGCGCCTAAATTCCGATCACCCCCCCGCTTCCGCGGCCACACGCTCCCCACTTGGAGTCAGTCCTCAGAGAGGCTGAGCACTTTTAATCTGTGGCATTTCTTCACTGGCCGTTCACCAGCCCGTTTGGTGGCAGTGGGCAAGATCAGCGCAAGCTTAGCAGAACACTAAGACTTTGTTTCCTCCGGCCCACTCCCAGTACCGACCTGTCACCATGGCACCGCTCTGAATAGGCTTAGCATCAATTCTGCCCCATCTACTGAGAGCCTGGGAACGGGGTGTGTGTGTGTGGGGGGGAATCGCACCGGTACTTTAGAAACCACTGGGACTGTTGTAGCAGCCAGGCACTCTTTAACGCTTGGAAGAAGCCATGAAATCCCAACTGTTTAAAGCCCTCTCTTTTGTTCCTAAGTTAAAAAGAACAAAAGAGCTTCGGATGTTTTCCCAACTAGCCAAGGCTGCCTCCCATCTTGCCACACAGCTTACAATATGCCTGTATTCATAGGCTGGAAGCCATTTCTCCCCCCCCCCCTTCAGGTGCCGGCCAAACGCCGTGTTCATCGGCAGCCGGTTCTCTCACACAAGCAGGTGTGGCGGAGGACCGCCCCCCTTTTTCCTTGGCCACGGCACAAAAGACATGTCCCGGCTAAGCCAAAGCTCACCCCCCTCGGCTGCCACCCTCATTCCCTCAGTGATAGCGGTCGCTGCCTGAGATGCTCCCTCTAAGCTGTGGAGTCTTGTGAGCAAAAATTCTACTTTGTGAGCTACTGGCATGAAAGTTGTTGTGAGCGAGCGATTTGGCTACTGCGTAAATCAGTTTGCTCTGGAGCCCTCCTTCCTAAGCTAAGACAAAAATGTGTGAGCCGGGGGCCAAAAAACTGTGATCTAGCTCACACTGACTCAGCTTAGAGGGAACACTGACGGCCATTGTGACTGAGGCAGGCTGGAGAGGGAAACCAGGAGGGCAGGAGGGTGGGAGGCCTTCCCTGGCAGTATGGCAGAGGGAGCGGGTGAGTTAGGGGGCGGGGGTTCTCCCCTCCCCTCCCCACCTCCACCTCTCTGCTCTATGGGTTCTCTTCGTGGGATGCCAACCTCCAGGTAGCTAAATACAAGGGGAAAACTGATCAAATCACAAGAAATATATTATAAATATTTATTAAAGATGCTCATATCCATGTAACTCTACTCATTCAACAGTTCCAAAGTCTAATACAAATATGTTCAGTCCATAATCCTTTATGTATTAGACTTTGAAATTGTTATATGAATAGAGTACCTGGAGTAGCTTTAATAAGTGCTGGATGTTTATAAGATATTTCTTGTCTTTTGTTCATGGTTTTTAAAATTGTATTTAGGCTCTTTCCGTGAATCTCTCTTCGACTATTAACCTCCAGGTAGCACCTAAACAGCATGATAAAAAGTAGAGACATCACCCTGCCAACAAAGGTCCGCATGGTCAAAGCAATGGTATTCCCAGTAGTCATGTATGGCTGCGAGAGTTGGACCATAAGGAAGGCCGAGCGCCAAAGAATAGATTCTTTTGAACTATGGTGCTGGAGAAGACTCTTGAGAGTCCCTTGGACTGCGAGGAGATCAAATCAGTCAATCCTAAAAGAAATCAAGCCTGACTGTTCCCTGGAAGGCCAGATAATGAAACTGAAGCTCAACTACTTTGGCCACCCAATGAGAAGGGAGCACTCCCTGGAGAAGACCCTGATGCTGGGAAAGACTGAAGGTCAAAGAAGACGGGGACGGCAAAGGATGAGATGGTTAGACAGTGTCATAGATGCAACGAACATGAAATTGAGCCAACTTCAGAGGACGGCGGAAGACAGGAGGGCCTGGCGTGATCTGGTCCATGGGGTCGCGAAGAGTCGGACTCGACTGTGCGACTGAACAACAAAAAGCACCTGGAATTACAATTGATCTCCAGATGATCAAGATCCATTCCCCTGGAGAAAATTATTGCTTTGGAGGGTAGACTTCATGGCATTATGCCCTGTGGAGGCCCCTCCCCTCCCCAAGCCCTGCCCTCCCTGGGCCCCACCCACAAAATCTCCAGGTATCTCCCAACCCAGAACTGGCAACCCAAACTGTACCCCACTGAGGTCCCTCTCCTCCCCAGGCTCCAACCCCACCTCACCAGGAGTTTCCCAACCTGGAGCTGGCAGACCCCCCCACACAGATACATGGAGAAGTAGAAGAGGAGGAGGAGGAAAAAGAGGAAGAAGAAGAGGAGGAGGAAGAAGAAGAGGAAGAAGAGGAAGAAGAGGAAGAGGTAGAGGAGAGTGGGTTTATGCCCCGCCCTTCACTCAGTGTCTCAGAGCGGCTTACAAATTCCTTCCCCTTCCCCTCCCCACAACAGACACCCTGTGAGGTAGGTGGGGCTGAGAGAACTGTCTCGAGAACTTCCCTTGAGAGAACAGCTCTGACAGAACTATGCCTAGCCCAAGGTCATCCAGTGGCTACAAGTGCAGGAGTGGGGAATCAAACCCGGTTGTCCCAGATTAGAGTCCGCACACTTAACTGCTACAATAAACTGGCAACCCCATCTGGGAGAGACTGCAGCCCTGCTCCTTTCAGATCAACCTCTGGAGTGGTTGCAAAAATCCTGTTCCTGGTGCCGCGGTGTTCGCCGACCGGGGGCCAGTCAACGATGGCGTTGGTCACAACAGCGGTTAACTTTTCCCCAGCGAAGAAGATGCCCTCCATTGACTTGGGAAAGAGAAAAACAGACACTGCCGATATGCTGAAAGTCGGAAAACCTGCCACAGAAACACCTCCCCCAACTGCCCCAGTTTCAGAGGCAGCCCATTTGACCCCTACCCTACCCGACTGCCTACGCTACTTCCTCACAAGCAAGCGGATGCCTCCCACGTTTTACTAGCTGCTCTACCTATGTGTGTCTGTACCTTTGCATCGGCTGCCCCAGTCACAATGCCCATGGCTAAGGGTACCACAACACTCTCCCACTTGTGCAGTGCTCAGTGGCGAGAGCTGGGGTACTCCGTGGACCCCTTACACGATGGACCGCCAATGGGACTCCTCTTGAAAGCCCTTCCACAGTGGCAACAGGCAACCAAGAGCACCCAAAGTCAGCAGGGGGGCTTTGGCACGTAATGAAAAATCACAACTCTGAAGCTCATATCACTCTTTGGTCTCCATCAGTATTTTTGTATGCACAACTAAATCCATCATTCTAGGGGAAATTGCCTGGTTACGCTGCAGGAAAAAAAATCAAGAGTCCAGTAGCACCTGAAAGACTAACAAAATTTGTGACAGGGGATGAGCTTTTGTGAGCCTGAAAGATATCTGAAGAAGTGAGCAGAGCCTCACGAAAGCTCCTCCCCTGCCACAAATAGTGCTAGTCTTTCAGGTGGTCCTGGACTCTTGCTCTTTTCTACTGCTACAGACAGCCTAACACGCCTATCCGTCTTGGTTATGCTGGTCAAGGCAGTTTACTTTACTGGGGCTGCGGTCACATGGAGCATTAGTCACGCTACAGAGACAGAAGATAGGCGGATTTTCCGGGCGCGATCACACCGCAACATCTGGGAAGTGTAGAGCTCCCGTGGCTCACCCGAGGCTTCCTGCCGAAGATGCGGGGTAAAAAACTAGTACCTCCAAGGTACTAGTTTCCGGAAACCGCGGGGTAAGGGCAGGTGTCTGATCGCGTTTCCGGTGGTAGTTCGTGGCATCCGGCGCCCGCCCATGTCCCGTCGCAAAAAGGGTTTTTTTCCCCAAGTCTCCACGGGATGCGCACAAGCACCCAACGGCGCATGCGCACACTTCGGTTTGGGGAAAAAACCACAACCCCATTTGCCACGGCAGCGGTGCCTAGCCATTGCTGCTGTGATCGCGCTGCGCCGCTTCTTTGCCACGCCACAGGATTGTCGTGTGATTGGGACCTCCCCCCAAACCATGGGACGTCAGTGGGACGTGTGATCCGGCAACCGCGCGTTAGTTTGCTCCGGGGCAAACAGCCACGCTCCCCCCATCCGCATTTTCCGGCCCGTGTGACTGGGGCCTGGGTTATTTATTTATTTACTTACAACGCCAACTGTCTATGCTGGGATGGGTAGTCGATCGGACGGATGAATTTTGTGCCGTCAAATAACACAAGGAATTCAGCCAGAAATCTGAAACTTATTACAGTTTAATGGGGGGGGGGGGGAGGAATGCAATAACTAGATGATGGATAACTTCACAGAGATCTCTTAGCCTTATTTAAAAGTGGAGGAAGCAGAGATAGCCGGCATTCTAAAAATACATTCCAAGGATTAACCCCTTAATCCCTGTCGCCAGCCGAAACGAAGCATTTGCCCATGCCTTACATTTGTCCCTTTTTACTGTTACTTTTTTCACCTCTCCCCAATCTTTTCCTCACTACCCATATTTAAATTGTAAGCTCCTTGGGTCAGAGGTCTTTCTCGTACCTTATGTAACTTCATGAAGGGAGTATCCATAAACTATGTCACACATCAAGAGCATCAAGGGGGTATTTGTCTATTTTTACAGTTTCTGACATCTTTTTCCCAATATGGGAAGAGACTCTTACAAACTATCGATAAAACAAAAAGAATAAAAACCATTAAAATATCACGCTTTTACTTCACTGTTCCTCTCAAGGGCTCAGGGTGATGTCCAGAGTTCTCTCTTCCTTCACTGTGTCCTCAGCCAGGGCTATTTTTGGGCAGGAACGCACAGGAACGGAGTTCTGGCTGGCTCCTGAGTTGGCCACGCCCAGCAGGAACTCATTAGCATAATAGGCCACACCCAACAGCAGGAACTCATTAGGATTGGCTACATTAGGGGGGTGTGGCCTAACATGCAAAGGAGTTCCTGCTACAAAAAAAGGCCCTGGGTTTTGACAACAAACAAGGTAAACAGAATAAGAAGGGAAAGGTGGGTGTGGCTGGATGAGCACACTTCTGGTAACACAGGGGTGTGGCCTACTGTGCTAATGAGCTGTGCTGTCATGGGTGTGGCCTAATATGCTAATGAGTTTCTGCTGCTGGGTGTGGCCTATTATGCTAATGAGTTCCTGCTGGGCTTTTTCTACAAAAAAAGCCCTGGGCATGACAATGATTAGATGGGTCCCCACTACGGTTGCCATTCCCCCGATGGGGGTAGGGATTCCCCTGCTTTTGGGGGCCCCAATCCGCCACTGCCCAGTTGGCTGGTGGGGTTGCCCTGCCCCTGAACAGCCCCATCTGCACCCGATGATGTCACCCATAGGTGTGCCCCTGAATCAGCAAATAATCAAACTGAAGTGGAGGGGAGTTTAAACAACCTAACTACAGGCAGGATTGCAGCCACAGCAGAATAGCTGCAGACCTAAGGATGCTTTCCTGGAGGTAGCCCCACTTACCTCTGCCTACACCTCCTGAGGACGGCGCCCAGTCTTTCTAGCTCATTAAATCCCGTCGTTCTTAAGACTGATCATGAACTGTTCTTGAAATTTAAAAGAAGTGTGAGACGTTACAGAGTCTTCCTTTGTCCGCTGTGTAAAGCTGGAATCTTCAGCGCATGCGCGTTCATCCACTAGGGCTGCCAATCTCCAGGTGGGGGAGAAGAAGGAAACAACCGTGATATATTATGCAAAAAAGTCTCCAAAGACTAGAAATTTCTTTTTCCAATATTCAGTTTACTGGAAGCCATTCAAATGCCATTGGCGTTTCTAGTCTTTGGAGACTTCTTTGGCATAATACGTCACGGTTGTTTGCTTCTTCTCAACTTCCTTCCCGTGATCTCTCCCTTTGGTTTGCAGTCTCCAGGTGGTGGATGGAGATCTCACGGAATTGCAACTGGTCCCCAGACTACAGAGATCAGTTGCTCTGGAGAAAACGACCCCTTTGGAAGGTGGTCTCCATAGCACTGTACCTTGCTGAGGCCCCTCCCCTCCCCAAACCCCACCTTCCCCAGGCCCCACCCCCAAAATCTCTGGAAATTACACAGCCCAGAGCTGGCAGCCCTAGCGCACGCGCCCACTGGCTTTACACTTTTAGTCCCACTTCAGAATTGGGCTACAAAGCTTAGGTAAAGGTAAAGGTTCCCTTGCTCGAAAGCCAGTCGAATCCGACTCTAGGGTTGCGGTGCTCATCTCCATTTCCAAGCCAAAGAGCCAGCGCTGTCTGAAGACATTTCCGTGGTCATGTGGCCGGCATGACTAAACACCAAGGCGCACGGAACGCTGTTACCTTCCCACCGAAGGGGTGCCTATTTATCTACTTGCAATTTCTTGCTTTCGAACTGCTAGGGTGGCAGGAGCTGGAACTAGAGATGGGAGCTCACGCCATCATGCGGCACCCGGGTCTCGAACTGCTGAAGTACTGACCTTCCACAGCCTGCAGTTCAGCGTCTTAACCACTTATAGATCTGCTAAAACCGATACACCAAACACCATTAAACTAGCGCAGTACTCTGTATTTCAAATATAAATAAATATATACCAGATCCCGATGGTTTCCAATGAATTCGATTACAGAGCTGAAACAAATAAGAAAGCCTTTGGAAAATCATAACAGTGGCCGCGCTGAAAAGGCTTTCAGCAAAATTAAAGAACTTGGCAGTAGACACGTATTTTCGTTTTTTTAAAGTTATCAGTAAGCTCATTTTACAATTAAAATTGCAATTTTCCTCTAATATTTCCAAGGAAGAGAATGTTAAATGCCTTTTCAAGTTTTTCTTGCTTCAGTATTGGATAGACATATATACTGAAATTCAAAAACATTTGAATATAAAATCTGCTATGTTACCAGAGATGATGTTACTAGGAATTCTACCAGTGAACGCAGACAGAACTATACATGAATTGTTCAGATAGATGTTATCTGCAGCAAGAGTAGTAATTGCAGCAAAGTGGGAAATGGAAGATTGATCAGCTTTTGAGAATTGGAGAGATAAAATGCAAGAATATGCTGCTATAGCAAAACTGACAGACTTCATTAATCAAAGACTGAAAGACAAATGTGAAAATAACTGGCGAGTTTTCTATGATTACTATTACCAATCTTTGTAGTGATGCAGTTGAATGGTTTATATTACATTATAGTTTCAGTATGAAACATTAAAGATGTTGTCTTTCATGATTCTTATCACAACAAACTGTTGGTCATGGTTTATCATATAACTGATAAGATTGATAAGATAGGTAAAAATGCTAATATATTATGGTAAATTGGTAGAATGTTGAGTAGGTTGTTATAGTGATTTTTAAAGTTATAATGTTATATAATCTTCCTAAAAATTCAAGTATTTTAATCGACGATTGTCCTTGCAAAAAATGCCTTTACACTTCCATTAATTTTTCCTTTTCCTCTTACCCCTTACCCCCTTTTTAATTCTGTATTCCCTCAAAAAGTTCAAAATAAAAAATTATATTAAAAATAGTATTTCTTGCTTCATACAGGAGCTAAGAATGTAAGGGTTTTTCCATATGCTTGACTTACTCCCGATTTTCTCATCAGTCAATCAACAAGTACTTGACCTGTCGTTACTTGACTTATCCTTACAGCGGCAAATCAATATATCGACATTCCGGTGCCTTTTTTAAAACACCAAAAAGGAAACCACTTGTCTTCAGTGCAGGGGGGAGGAGCGGGGGTGGTTTTACAATAGGGTTATAATAACAATTGATTGGCACAGTAATGAGATAATACGGAGAACAAGAAAAACTGTGAGAAAGTGATGCTTAATATATGTCTTTAAAGAATCATAGAAAAGTGAACAAAAATCCTTATACTAATAGCCAAGTTGCCCCCGTGAGTGCGGATATCTAAATCCGCGCTCTGGGGGCAGCTGGAGGGCAGGGAGAGGTTTGTGCACACGTGGGGCAGTCCCCACGTGTGCACAAAAATGCTAAATGTTGCAAAAAATTTCGGGGGGATGTTTAAATCCCCCCAAAAGTGCCAGAGCGTTCCGTGCGCATGCGCACGGAACGCTCTACGAAGGCCGCCACCGCCGCTCGCGAGGGGAACAGCGAGCTGTGAGCGGCGGGGGGGAGGCAGAGCGGCGAGGGGCAGCCCAAGACCAGCTCGCCCCTCACCCCACGTACCTGCTTGCTCTGGATGATCCCGCCGATCCGCGAGGTGGCCGA
>NW_015170952.1:36167-52709 GCF_001447785.1 Gekko japonicus
GCGGGTCCCCCTCTTGTAATATACATAATCATAGAAAAATATATATTGACGGTGATCTCCGGAATGTCTTGCCATTTCGAAGGAATATCTTCTTCTGAACAAAGAAGTGGGACAAAAACTGTCTCTCAATAGTTCATATCCTCTGGTGACGTCTCACAATTATCAAAGAAGATTTTATGTATAGAAAACTCACCAATACTCATACCAGCTGTAATGTAGAGTAGAACCTGCCATGGGCTAGGATGATTGTAATGCTTGCTCGGAAGAAGATCTTCCTTCGAAACGGCAAGACATTCCGGAGATCACCGTCAATATATATTTTTCTATGATTATGTATATTATTTTTGTTCACTTTTCTATGATTCTTTAAAGACATATATTAAGTGTCACTTTCTCACGGTTTTTCTTGTTCTCCGTATTTACAATAGGGTTGCCAGGTCCCCCGGGGGGACGGGGAAACCTCCACTCGATGGGTCCGTTACCTGCCGGCCCAAATTGGGCCGCCGGGGGGAACCCCACCCCCAAAGTGCTGGGATCGCGGAGACGTGCGCCGGCGTGGTGACGTCACCCAGAGGTGACACATTGCGTCAGGCACATTGCGGGGGCGGACGCTCTATTATTTGAGGGAAAACTCTATCCTTTCCCCTCAAATTATAGTGGTCCCGCCCCCAACGTGCCCGACACGATGATGTCACCTCTGGGTGACGTCATCACACTGGGCATGCTTTGCACGCATGCCAAGGAGCTCCCAGACAGGGCCCGGACTCCCCCCGCTGTAGCTACAGTAGGACTTGGCAACCCTTTTTTACAATGACAGCAGTGCAATCACTGAAAAGTAAGCTGGAACTTGGTAGGAGCGGGCAGGATAAAGACGACCAGGGCTATTTTTGGGCAGGAACACAAAGGAACCGAGCTCCAGCTGGCTCCCAAGTTGGCCACGCCCAGCAGGAACTCATTAGCATAATAGGCCACACCCAACAGCAGAAACTCATTAGGATTGGCTACATTAGGGGTGTGTGGCCTAACATGCAAAGGAGTTCCTGCTACAAAAAAAGGCCCTGGGTTTTGACAACAGACAAGGTAAACAGAATAACAAGGAAAAGGTGGGCGTGGCTGGATGACCACACTTCTGGTAACATGGGGGTGCGGCCTAATGTGCTAATGAGCTGTGCTGTCAGGGGTGTGGCCTAATATGCTAATGGGTTTCTGCTGTTGGGTGTGGCCTATTAGGCTAATGAGTTCCTGCTGGGCTTTATCTACAAAAAGAGCCCTGAGAAGACCAATAGAAACATTAGGCATGAGGAAAAAGGCGGCTCAAAATCGGCTCCCAGTAAAAGACCAGGGTAAAAGTGGTCTCAAAAGAAAGGGGGGGGGGAGACGACAAAGTGAAAGCTAAAGGCACAAAAATGGATGTAGAAATCAGGGCATAAACCAAAGCAGTATGGGGCCAGAACCGACAAAAAAAAACTCCTAAGTTTGGAAGAATAAGCTTACCTCCACAAAGAACTTTCCAATACTTTGCCCATATCTGTGTGGTAATACTTGGTAAGGATCAAAATCACCTGAAAAGAAAATGAAAAAAGAACTAAGCTACATATTAAAAACAATCAAAAGAACATGCTGTAAGATTTCAACGTACAGCTTTTGAATCCCTGGAACGGATGTTATGATTCGCTTTTGTGATCAGGATTCTTGTGAGTTCATGCCTCACACTGGGGGTCCAGTGAGTGTGGGAAACAGCAGGACAACCTTTTCTAAGCCAACAGTATGCCAGGAAACTGGATTATTTTTTAAACACATCTGACAAGAGTTACATACACACACGCACAGAAGACCAGATTCATGAAGGCACAGGTACAGGCCAATCTGCGGCCACCAGCACCCTTTTTAAGGAGAATTTAGCCATTTAAAAATTGTTGGGAGGGTCTGATCACAGGTTGGCCAGCCCTGGCTTGGGAAACACCTGGAGGTCGGGAGGGCGGAGCCTGGGGAGGGGAGGGACTTCAATGGGGTATAACACCACTTTCCAAAGTGGCCATCTTCTCCAGGTGAACTGATCTCTGTCACCTGGAAATCACTTGTAATAGCAGAAGACCTCCAGCCACCCCCTGGAGGTTCAAGCCACAAATGGACCACAGTGACTAACCAAAGGTTGCACCCCACCAATGTTTACTGTGGAAAAAATGGTTCTATTCCAATTACAGATACATTGAAACAAGACTTCCTCAACCATTTGTTTCACTATATCTGAAGAAGCGTGCGGGCACAAGAAAGCTTGTACCGTGAATAAAACTTTGTTGGTCTTAAAAGTGCCACTGGACACAAACTTTGTTCCGCTGCTTCAGTCTTCAGACCAACACGGCTACCCACCTGACTAAATAAAAATCTGAAGAGAAATTTGGAACGGTGTTGCTTTTTTTAGCAGAACAACACGGCTGGAGTTTGTGGGAGGAAGTGACCTCGTAGGAAGGGGAGGAACTGAAAGTTGACCTTTGACCCAGAAGTGCCACCGCTACACCCCTGAGCTGAGCTTCCTCCTTTCCTTAAACTCCACCCTCTTCAGTGAACAGCCCCTGAATGTCCAGGAATTGGGAGTGGCAACACTAGTAGAGATACATGAATAGGGTTGCCAAGTCTCACCTTGTTCCGGAGTGGGGGACTCCCGGGTCGATCTCGGAGTCTGCGCACGCGCCGCACGCAAGTCACCAGGAAGTGACGTGACGACGCTGGGCACGCTGGGGGCGGGACCACGACCGTCCCAGGGAAAACCATAAGAGTTTTCCCTTAGATGACTGTGGCCCCGCCCCCAGCGTGCCCCGCATGGTCGCGTCACTTCCTGGTGACGTGCACGTCGGGGTGGAGTTCCCCCCGGGGCCCGATCTGCCGCCGGCGGGGAACAGGCCTCTGGGGCGGGGGTTTCCCCGCCGCCCGGGGGGACTTGGCAAGCCTATACATGAATGGGCAACCAAAATCAGCAAGCAGTAGATCTCTTGTGGACCACCAGACACAGCAGAGTGGTTTTCATTGACTGGTTTGCTCTAGTACCCCATGCCATTCCCCTTTCCGGCTTCGTGCACTAATATTTCCCACTGCCACCATTACACCCCTCCTGAGCAAAGGTGAATGCGGAGGGGGGGGGAGGCACAGATCACAGTCAAGGCGACTGACCGTAATAAACATCATGTTCCCAGGTTGCAGGCAATCGTCTTTCGTGGCTGTCTTTCAAGCCAGGCACACTTAAACAGCCACGACCTACCAGCAGATCAATTTATATCCATAAACACTTCACCGCTGGAATAGCCTTTTCTACCTTCTCAAACTCTATCAGTGCTCAATCTAATTTTCTTGACGTTTGGCTGGGAGCTTCTTTTTTAAGAAGTGAACATAACGATTACTCTGCTGACAGCAAAGGACAAACTATTACCATGCGTCCCAGTCCTCCTTAAATCAAACTCCACCGCCCTTAAATACTGACTCCACACACTTTGCGGAAGGCACAGCCACCAAAAACAACTGATCTCCATTCATCTTCTGTTTCTGAAAAAGAACCCCGGGTCTGTATGCAGCGCAATAAGATCAGAAGGGGAAAGGGCAGGCAGAAGGGGAAAGGCCAGTTCCGTTCAGATCTTTAACTTTCTACCTCAGGCCTGTAGCCATCGGATCGTGTACAGCAGATCAATTCTTTATGATCCAACATCAGATATTCAAAGATGCAAGGCTCCTTGCTTTTCCTGTAAGGATCATAAAGGCTTACTATAATACAGGCTCAAAACACCTTCTCCTTCCCCCAAGCCACTACTGCGAATGGAACCTGAGCAACAGCTGCTGCTATAGAAGTGCACTGGCTGCCGATAGCATACCGAATTCACTTCAAGGTGCTGGTTCTCACCTTTAAAGCCCTCTATGGCCACGGTCCGACATGCCTGAGGGACCGCCTTTCCCCATATGTACCCCAGAGACCACTACGGTCACAAAACCGACTGGCCCTCCTGGGTCCCAAGGATGCCAGGCTGGCTGCAGCCAGGGCCAGGGCTTTTTCGGGGCTCCGTACTGGTGGAATGAGCTCCCAGAAGAGATCAGGGCCCTGCGGGACCTGTTACAGTTCTGCAGGGCCTGTAAGACTGAGCTCTTCCACCAGGCCTCCAATGAAGGATCCGCCACCATTACCAACAACAACTGAAATTTATAGAGCCCTGGCCCCTGTTTTGCTATTGGCAGCCTGTGCCTGCTGATTATATCTGGGAAAGATCAGTGAGCTGAACATCTAGGTAATCTATTGAATGCACTCAGATAGTACTGCCATCGCTATGAAATTAAAACAACACTGCTAGCACTTTATGAGACTGCACTGTTTTATAATGAACTGTTTTTAGAATTTTTAATGATAATTTAATAGTTATCTGTATTTACTTCCAGGTAACAGCCTTCCGTGCACCTCGGTGTTTAGTCATGCCGGCCACATGACCTCGGAAACGTCATCGGACAGCGCTGGCTCTTCAGCTTTGAAACGGAGATGAGCACCGTCCGCAACCCTAGAGTCGGATTCAACTGGCTTTCGAGCAAGGGAGACCTTTACCTTTACCTTTAAGCTGCCCTGAGCCTGCCTGGGGTATAAATTGAACAAATAAATAAATAAATAAATAAATCTTGGAGATTGCGTTCAAACACCACCACAAAACTCTGGGACTTGACTCTCCATTTTAGAGTTTATACAAAATAACACACACACTCCCCTTCAGCTCCCCACTCTAAGCTCGGGCCAAGAAGCTTAGAAATTACTAGAAGATACGTAGAATGCTATGCAATGATTAGTGGAAATATCATGCAAAGCTTTTTTTATTTGTTGTTGTTGTTCAGTCGCACAGTCGAGTCCAACTCTTCGCGACCCCATGGACCAGATCACGCCAGGCCCTCCGGTCTTCCACCATCCTCTGAAGTTTGCTCAACTTTTTTTATTTACTTAATCTATATCCTGCTTTTCCTCAATGTGAGCCCAAAGTGGTTTACCACATTCTTCCCTTCTTCAGTTTATTTTCACAACATCTCTGCAAGGTAGATTATGCAGAGTGTGTGTGGCTGGCCCAGCGTCACCCAGCAAGCTTCCATGGTACATAAAGGTTTCCCTTGCTCGAAAGCTAGTCAAATCCAACTCTAGGGTTGCGGTGCTCATCTCCGTTTCTAA
Source organism: Gekko japonicus (assembly GCF_001447785.1). Taxonomy (NCBI): domain Eukaryota; kingdom Metazoa; phylum Chordata; class Lepidosauria; order Squamata; family Gekkonidae; genus Gekko; species Gekko japonicus. Next base: position 41,350 of record NW_015170952.1, read on the forward strand.
GCCGAAGAGCCAGCGCTGTCCGAAGACGTTTCCATGGACATGTGGCTGGCATGACTAAATGCACGGAACGCTGTTACCTTCACACTGATTTCTTGCTTTCAAACCGCTAGGTTGGCAGGAGCTGGGGCCAGATTCGGGAGCTCACTCCATGATGTGGCGCTCGGGTCTCAACCTGCCAAACTACCGACCTTCTGGTCTGCAACTCAGCGTCTTAACCTCTGAGCCACTGTAAACCCAGGGGAACCATGATGCCTATGAACACCTGTCCTGGTGCACGACAAGGGTTATTAGAAAGCGGATGGGGTCAGGTAGGAATGTTGCTTGGCAGGGCTTCTGACTGGTCCCTGGAGATCTGACTGGCTGTGGGGATTTTTAAAGCACATCTTTGGCAGCAGGTGCCAAAGTATAAGCATACACTACGGCAGTGGTGGCGAACCTACGGCACGGGTGCCAGAGGTGGCACTCAGAGCCCTCTCTGTGGGCACGTGTGCCATTGCCCCAGCCAGGCCCAGACAATCATTAAAGTGTCGAATTCTCTGCCAAATAATTTTAAGTCAATGAAAGCATTTGGGATTGCTTTCCTTACTTTGTTTGGATCATCTTAAGTTAATGTATGAGTTGTTTTTTCTAAAGTAAAACCTCAGTATTCAGGTTAAATGGCCGTGTTGGCACTTTGCGATAAATAAGTGGGTTTTGGGTCGCAGTTTGGGCACTCGGTCTCTAAAAGGTTCGCCATCATTGCACTACGGCATATCTGAAGGCAAAGCAAGAAGATATTTATAATCACAGTATTCATTTTACCTGGCATTCTATGAAACATGGCTCCTGCCTGAAATGCTGAGGAGTTACTGTTGGTCACGCATGACCGCCTTTTGTGGTAGGCCTTTTGGGGCTGGCTCCACCACCCCATGTCAGACTTTCAAAGGTGACCACAGGGTGAAAAAAGGTTGGGGACTCCAGCTCTACCCATTACACCACACTGGCTTGAGAAACAGGCAACGCAAAAGGCGTGTAATGTGCATGGGGGTAAAACCACTGCTCCTGAGTTTTATAAATAAGGCTGCGGTCAGACGGAGCATTAGCCACGCTACTGAGATGGATGATAGGCGGATTTTCCGGGCACGATCACACCACAACATCTGGGAAGCGTAGAGTTCCCATGGCGAGCCCGAGGCTTCCCGCCGAAGATGCGGAGTTAAAAACTAGTACCTCCGAGGTACTAGTGTCCGGAAACCACGGGGCAAGGGCTGGCGTCTGATCGTGTTTCCGGTGGTAGTCCGTGGCATACGACGCCCGCCCATGTCCCGTTGCAAACAGGGTTCCCCCCCCAAGTCTCCACAGGATGCGCACAAGCACCCAACGGTGCATGCGCACGAAGAGGAAAGCGAAAGTTCCGTTGCTCCACAGAATCACACATACCGTTGGTGAGATCGTGCCGCGCCGCTTCTTTGCCGCGCTGCAGGATTGTCTTGTGATCGCCACCTCGCCCCTACCCACGGGACCTCGATGGGACGTGTGATCGGGCGGCCGCGCGTTATTTTGCTCCAGGCCAAACTGCCACGCTCCCCCCCCCCCGCATTTTACGGCCCGTGTACCGGGACCTTCAATTGTTATCGGTGCTCAGACTTTGGAGCCATCTGCTGCATATTATGCACCGATTTCCCTCATTTAGCCTGCTATCCAATACTGGGCAATAAATCACCCATATCTCTATTGAGGTCATGTTACTGGGGCAATACCTTTTAATGAAGGGGTTAACCTTTTAACACAACTTTGATAGTGCGCTTTTAGCCAGCACACCATTGAATTTATTTCAAGTGGCTTTTCATTTATGGCTTTTTTCCTCTGGCTGGGTTTTTAAATGATGGGTTTTAATTAACAACTTTTAAATGTTTTGCGGTTTGATGATGTTTTATTTTGCAAGCTGCCTTGGGAAGCTTCCCTAGAGAACGGGCGTAAATATTTGAATAAATAAATAAATGCTCTTTTTGTTTGCCTCTCTTTATCAAACAAGAGAAGAAGAGAAGAGAAGAGTTTGGATTTATACCCAGGGGTCATTTCGTAGAAAAAGAGGTGCAGGAGCTCATTCGCATAACTCTTTAGCATAACTCATTTGCATATGCCACACCCCCTGACATCACCGGAAGTGTGTCAGAAGGCAACACCCACCGCTCAGGCTCCACTGGACTGTTTTGGATTGCTAGCTATTGGGGGGTGGGGGAGACGTGCAGATCTGTCCTCGCAGAGGAGGGAGTGCTTGTACTTGAATAAAACTTGGTCTTAAAGGTGCCACTGGACTGTTTTGGACCAGGGGCCTCTGCAACTTATCTGGCTGCTTCTTGCTCTGACTGAGGGCTGCTGGGAGCAGGGGGTGGGCCTTGTTGCATGTACCTGCCCCCTGGGCTCTTTACTGCCGGAGCTCCACTCCTGCAGGAAATGACCCCTGTTTATACCCCACCCTTCACTACCTGAAGGAGTCTCAGAGTGGCTTACAATCCCTTTCTCTTCCCCTCCCAACAACAGATACACTGTGAGGTAAGTGGGGCTAAGAGAGTTCTCTCGAGAACTGCCCTTGAGAGAACAGCTCTGAAAAAACTTGTGACTGACCCAAGGTCACCCAGCTGGCTGCACGTGGAGGAGTGGGGAATCGAACCCGGCTCTCCCAGATTAGAGTCCGCGCTCTTAACCACTACACCAAAGCTCGTACCTGTATTCAAGCAGAGCAAATTGGAAGCATACACATATGTGTATGCAAAATTTTATTGTAAAATAACCTTCACTGCATGTCTTTTCATACAAATAGTATTGTCTTAGTGTTGACATAACCAAGGAACAGCACACTCTCTTAGACGCAAAGACCCAACTCTCAGGGTGCAATCCCCTGCAGAGTTAATCGAGTTTAAATCCATTGGAATCAATGGAGATAAGACTGGAGGAACTCCGCAGAGGATTGCTCCGCCGATGTCATAAATAGTCCACACAGTCAGGGCTTTTTTTGGTAGAAAAAGCCCAGCAGGAACTCATTAGCATAATAGGCCACACCCAACAGCAGAAACCCATTAGCATATTAGGCCACACCCGCTGGGGGCGGGGCCACGCCATTTGAGGGGAAAACAAAGAGGGGTGGGGTTCCCCCCGGGCTCGATTTTTGTCGCGTCGAAAATTGGGGCTGTCAAAGCGGGGGATTTCCCGCCCCCCGGTGCCATTTGGGAACCCTAAATCCTAATGAGTTCCTGCTGCTGGGTGTGGCCTATTATGCTAATGAGCTCCTGCTGGGCGTGGCCAACTCGGGAGCCAGCCGGAACTCCGTTCCTGTGCGTTCCTACCCCAAAATAGCCTTGCACACAGCAATAGCACCACATGTGCAAAAACCTTCCTTTCTGCCACCAAAGATAAATTACAAAGGGTGGGGGAAGGGCAGTCGGCAGCTCATCTTCCACTGTGTCTGTGATTCGGATCCCTTCCTGCTTTTTCTGCCTCTTGGCGGGATGGAATCCTCCAGAATCCTCCAAAGGGCTGCTCCCATGTGGCTCTAAGACTTCACTCCCAGGCGGGAAAGGTCTCTGCCGGGGAGTCTCCAGTAGCAACGCAACTCCTTCCCTGCGTGATCCCTCGTGCGAAGAAAGGAACTCCACTCCCAGTGTTTTCCTCCTCCCGGTGGAGCCTGGGGGTCCCCCAGAATCACAGCTCATCTCCAGCCTACAGAAATCTGTCCCCCTGGAGAAAATGGCTGCTTTGGAGGGGGGGACACTATGGCATTGTACCCCACTGAAGTCCCTGTCCTCCCCAGCCTCCAGTTCCCAATCTCCAGTAGGCTTGGCAAGTCCCCCCAGGGGGCGGGGAAACCCCCGCCCCAGAGGCCCGTTCCCCGCCATCGGCGGATCGGGCCCCGGGGGAACTCCACCCCGACGTGCACGTCACCAGGAAGTGACGCGACCACGCCGGGCACGCTGGGGGCGAGGCCACGGTCACCCGAGGGAAAACTCTATGGTTTTCCCTTGGATGGTCGTGGCCCCGCCCCCAGCGTGCCCGGCGTGGTCGCGTCACTTCCTGGTGACGTGGATGCGGCGCGCACTCCAGGAGCAACCCGGGAGTCCCCCGCTTCAGGACGAGGTACGACGTGGCAACCCTACTCTCCGGGGGTTCATCAACCTGGAGCTTGCGATCCTAACCCCCTACCGCCCACCGGTGTCCAAGGAGGGCCAGGCAATCCTACCTGGAGATCCCCTGGAATTACAGCTCATCTCCAGATTACAGAGATCAATTCCGCTGGAGAAAAGGGCAATTTTGGAGCGTGGACCTCTATGGCATTAGGCTCCACCAAGGTTGCTCCCCTCCCCAAACCCTGCCTGCTCCCGGCTCCTTCCCCAAATCTCCAAGCTTTTCCAAACTCGGAGCAGGTCCCCCCTGGCCACAAGCAGGGGATGGGGGGCTACAGTTGCCAGATCCAGGTGGTGGAACTCCTGGAGATTTGGGGAAGGATCGTGGGGAAGACAAGGACCTCAGTGCGGTGCGATATCAGTGAGTCCACCCCTCCAAAGCATCCATTTTCTCCAGGGGAACTGATCTCTGTATGGGCCGACTGGCCATCTGGAACATCTTGGCCCATGGCATCCCCCCTCTTGATCCCACCGCGATATACAATAGGGAGTGAGTATTTTAGTTCCTAATGTATCCTGCAAGGTGTGAGGTTTTTGTTTTAATTGTTTTAACTTGTTCTGTTTTTATTGCACTTGGTGCCTTTACTGTTTTAATCCTGTTGTATTTTATTGCACAGTTGTGCCTATGTAAGCCGCCCTGAGCCCGCTTGCGGGGAGGGCGGGGTATAAGTGAAATAAAATAAGTAAGTAAGTAAATAAATAAATAAAATCTGTAGTCCGGAGAGGAGCTGTCATTCCGGTCCCACCTGGGGGCTGGCAACCCTACTACCTACTGCGTAAAAAGAAAAGAAAGCTTACTGTAAACCTCACTTTTGTTACAGGCTACTACAAATGAAGGAGAAGTAGGGTATAAATATTTCAAACAAAGACTGCCAGTGGAAAACAGCCTCCAGCTGGCTGCGAGTGATCTGACAACTGTGACAAGCTGCCAGCCTTTAGCGTCGCCACACGTCCTTCATTGGTGTGAATTTTTCTCTCTTTTTTTGATATCTGTGCTGGGGGGGAAACCCAGCTCTTGGAATGTTCCCAATTTTGTCGCCTAATCTTTAGGACAATGCTGCATTTCAAATGTCTTCCACTCACATCTGGTAAAGCAAGAAGAAGGTGGAGGAGGAGGAGGAGGAGGAGATTGGATTTATACCCCACCCTTCACTCAGAGTCTCAGAGCGGCTTACAAACTCCTTTCCCTTCCCCTCCCCACAACAGACACCCTGAGAGGTAGGTGGGGCTGAGAGAGCTCTTTCCAGAACTGTCCTTCAGAGAACAGCTCTGACAGAACTGTGGCTTGCCCAAGGCCATCCAGCAGCTGCAGGGGGACGAGTGGGGAATCAAACCCAGTTCTCCCAGATTAGAGTCCGCGCACTTAACCACCACACCAAAGTTATATTAAAAAACCACCACACCAAACTGGCTCTCAAGTGAGACAGCGCTGAACGAGGCTCACAAACACAACCGTTTTGGCAATTTTTGCTGTTTTTGGAAACCTAGGACTGACCACCCACCCTTAATGGGATGAAGCTTTGAAGCTTGTATTTCACGATTTCCCACGGAGAAGCCTGTGCGAAACAGGCATTATAGCTGGCATGCTGGAGTTGTGTTTGTGAGCCTTGTGAGAGCCCAGAACAGAAGATAAGTCAGCTGACACAACCTCCGTGGCTTCCAGTTTTCAACAAGGTCAAATCACAGCAAGGACCCTTGACGGCTGACATATATGGAGCTCACTTGCTGAATGAATGGATATGACTGTATCAGCCGTTTATGAGGAACACTAAAAGATTGTTGAATTTTTGATACATGGAAATTGAGATATCTATTGCATGGCATAAATTTAGTTGTTTACATAAATTGCAATTTTCCTTATTTTTTCATGGTGTGTATACTTAGTTTGACCACCGGGAAGTTTGCAACCCCACTATGGATGCCTGATATCAGTTCTGCCCTGTACCTCAAGGCCGCCTAAGTATTCCCCAAATAGGAACAAAAAGCCCACCCAGCCCCACCCTGCCAGTTTGGTGTAGTGGTTAGGAGCGCAGATCTAGTCTGGGAGAACCAGATTTGATTCCCCACTCCTCCACATGCAGCTGCTGGTGTGACCTTGGGTCAATTACAAGTTGTTTCGGGGCTGTTCTCTCATGAGCAGTTCTCAAAAGAGCTCTCTCAGCTCCACCTACCACACAGAGTGTCTGTTGTGGGGAGGGGAAGGGAAAGGAAATTGTAAGCTGCTCTGAGACTCCGAGTGAAGGGTGGGGTATAAATCCAATCTCCTCTTCTTCTTCTAACCCAACCTCTTTCTTTCTTTCTTTCTTTCTTTCTTTCTTTCTTTCTTTCTTTCTTTCTTTCTTTCTTTCTTTCTTTCTTTCTTTCTTTCTTTCTTTCTTTCTTAGAACTTGAAAGCCTGAATGTAGTTTTGTGCCATTTTGGTTCATCCTCATGAAGAGTACCGCAAGGATTTGGTTGGGGATTTTTCTTTTGACCAGCATGGCTATCTGGCACTTCAAATTTCCCTTTCCCCCTATCCTAACAGTTTCAGATCCTGATCTTAAAAGTGTATATGAAAAGCAGTTCTTTTTGCGTGGAGGGAAAAGCATGGGAAACTGTGCACAAATGAAGAGTCAACAACATCTGACACATACCGATCTGTCCACAGCTTTCAAGTTTTCCTCAACATGTCGAAAAACTCACAATGTTCAGAGCTGAAGGAGTCTCTTGGAACAGCAGTCACTTTTCACAGTGTTTTTATCAGCGTTTTGCCTTTGAACAGCCGGCCCATGTAATCCCCCAAAGTCTCTTAGAAGTAATTTTTCAAAGGAATCGCATACAGGTTGTAAAACAGTTTAATAGGGACTATAAAAAAAATTAACACTGAAGCCATTACAATACTTTTACAAGCAGCTAACCTCAAGGAAACGACAATTACAATATATCGTGTCTATTTTCCTTGAGTCCTTGAGTCAATGGCTGGTTCTTCTACTGGGATTTCTTCATTCAATACGTACTTCGGCTCTGAAGGAGACATACTGTGGAGTCTCCTTTATTCACCATGCTGAAGCAGCATTTTGTGTATCGCCTGTAACTAGGGTTGCCAATCTCCAGATGACCTCTGGAGAAAATGGCTACATTGGAGAGTAGACTCTATGGCAGGGGTGTCGAACTCATTTGTTATGAGGGCTGGATCTGACGTAAATGAGACCTTGTTGGGCTGGGCCATGCGTGTCATAAAAGATAATGCCGGGTAGCGGATATATAAACTTTATAAAGGACCCAAACACAAAGTGGGGTTTTTTTTTACTTAAAATAAAAACATGCTTAAAACATTAGCACTCTTGCAATATTTTGTTTATTTAACAGTGTCTGATAACTGACACCTCTTGCTCTGAATTACTGCATCAAAAATGTCTGTGCTGTTGCAATCTTGAGTGTGCTGTTCAGGTGTGTATCCATAAGCTGCAAATCTACAATGATGCAGCAGCAGCAGAACTGGAAGAAGCAGCAGAAGACAGCCAGTTCCTCTGGGGGCCTGATAGAAGCCCTCTGAGGGCCTGATCCGGCCCCTGGGCTGAATGTTTGACACCCCTGCTCTATGGCATTATACACTGCTGAGGCCCCTCCCCTCCCCAAACCCCACCCTCCACAGGCTCCACCCCCCAAATCCCAAGGTATTTTCCAACCCAAAGCCAGCAACCCTACCTATAACACGTTCCGGGTTTTGCTAAGATTATTAACGCTTCTAGTAAGATAAAAACCCTAAGTCCCTGTTCAATTCCATATCATGAAAAAAACCAAATTCTGTGCAAATCCACAAAATCTGTGCATGAAATTACTCTCCAATTTCTATTATTTTGTCTCATTTGCTCTGCATCACTTAGCCGTGGGGAGCAACAAATTGCTATGTGGTATAGTCCACATTAATCCGTTGTAGCAACAGATAAACAGGCGCCTTGGGCACCTTAAAGAATAAGACCAAAGGTCTATTCAAGTCTAGCATCCCTGTTCAACCCAGTGGGTGAGGCAGTGTGAAACTTCTTAATGAATCCCAGTCAACAGTTTCACACTGGAGTCTGCCTTTGAAGTTCTTTTCTTGAGAAACTGTAACTCTCAGGTCAGAAACAGGGCACCCGGGGAGACCAAAATGTTCTCATTTCAGCACTCCAGTCTGTCACTTCCGATGTTCACCGACTGAGCCCTGGCACTGAATTCCCACTACAGCTGAGCTTGGTCATACCAGGGTCACCTTGAGCATAATAACGGGACAAGAGGGAATTGTGCAGGAAGGGAGGTTACGGCTCCCTCTGTTTACTCTCTGCCTTTATGGAGGCACAACAGGCAGTAATGAGGGCAATTACTGCCATCATTTTTGACATCGCTTTTTTCCCCAGAGAAGATTTGGCTGAACTCCTACCGACTGCGTAGGACTGAAGGACGAGAGTTTTGAAGAAAAAGAAGGCCAAGCTGTTCTGGAGAGGAAATGCAGATTAGGCTGGGGAAATCCTGCCTGGGAGGTGACTGTTGATGTACAACAGGGGGACACGTGGCGGACAACGTAACAGATGGTGATGGCGCATGAGAAAATTTGGGGACAAGCTGCGCTGGGTGGATTCCTGCCGAGAGCCAGCGCTGAACAGGTGCTGATCTTCCCTGGCCCCGGAGAGAAAAGCAAAGGGTGGGGATGAAGCCATGGATGGAAACAAGCCATGCTTTGCATCGGTGCTCTGGGGAGAGAAGGGTTAAGCTGACCATACATATTATAAAAATACAACATATATTAGGGTGTACACATATTAAAATATATTCGGGTTAAAAATTTTTTTCCAAGTATCAGACTAATAAAAGCATATCAATTATTAATACACATGATGGGTTAACACTTTCCAACTGAAGACCAAACGCGTTTCAGTCTCAGTGGTCACTATACAACATAGTATAGACACACATTCAAACATACGTATACTTATTTACAGACTAGATGTTGTATCCTTATATGTTTGCAATTGTGTTGCTGGTATTAATGATGGGCCCTAGGTATGGCCATATTCATTCCAATTATTCTGGTACTGAGATTTCAAAAGTCTGACTGTGTGTCATTCCATGATGTGTCATTAATACCAGCAACACAATTGCAAACGTATAAGGATACAACATCTGGTCTTTAAATAAGTATACATATGTTTGAATGTGTGTCTATACTATGTTGTAATAGTGACCACTGACTGGAAGGCCCTTTGAGGCCGAAACGCGTTTGGTCTTCAGCTGGAAAGTGTTGACCCATCATGTGTATTAATAATTGATATTATTATGATGGAGGTGGAGACAGAGGCGGAGCTACAGAAGGACGTGGTGACGTGACGCAAGCGCAGCGGAGCCGTACGGACGTTAGCTGGGCTGTAAGTCGATACGACCCACATACCAGACGAGCCCGCCGAAAGAAAGAAAGAAGAAGCCTCCGGACCGGACGACCACACCAGGAACCGAGCACTGACACCCGAAAGACCGCCCGGGAAGAACAACCAAGAAAAATAGCGAGCCCTGCCACCTGGGTGCCGGTAGGCAGCCCCAACCCCTGTAGACATGTGGCCTTAGCTAGGGATAAATTTGGAACTTGTAAGCCGCTCAGAGACCCTTCGGGGTTGGAGCGGGGTAGAAATCGAAGATATAAATAAATAAATAAATAAATAAATAAATAAGCTTTTATTAGTCTGATACTAGAAAAAAAAATTTAACCCGAATATATTTTAATATGTGTACACCCTAATAAATTTTGTATTTTTATAATATATATGGTCAGCTTAACCCTTCTGGTTCGCAGTGTTATCTTGGGTTGAGTTTTTCCCTTCTCCCCCCCCCCTTTTTTTCCAGCTCTGGTGAGAGAGTCACAGGGGGACGGAAAGGGAAGTGCTCGGGAAACTGGCATCTGGCAGGGGAAGGGCCTGCCGCACCGTCGGGCAAAGGCTCCAGCGAGTTATGGAGCAGGAAAGTCCTCCGTTCCTCTGCTGCCAAGAGAAAACAGCTACTGATGATGCAGCAGCAGCAGTGGCAGCAACAGGCAGACCGTTACTTAGATTCAAGTGGGGGCAGCCCTGTTAGTCTGAAGCAGCAGAACAAGGTCTGAGTCCAGCGGCACCTTTAAGACCAACCAAGTTCTATTCTGGGCGCAAGCTTTCGTCTGCAGGCACACTTCATCAGATACATTGAAACGGAAGTTATCAGTCCGTGCATATAGGTAGAGGGTGAACGGCAAATCAGCCTACAACACAGTGCAGATGTTTTAACAGATGTGAGAACCAAACAGGAATAACAAGCTAAGTCTATATGGCCACCATTTGTTTGGATTTAATTCCAGGGGGAAACACAGTGAGGCGGATAAATATGCCGAAATTGGAGACTGATGTGTAATTGGAGCAAATAAAATGCAAGTCTGTGATGCGGCAGGCAAAAAAGGAATATGAGGGGCATATAGCAAAAAAAATATAAAGACCAACAATAAAACTTTCTTCAAATACATTAGAAGTAGGAAACCAGCCAGGGAGGCAGTGGGGCCCTTGGATGACCAAGGGGTAAAAGGAGTAATGAAGGATGATAGGGAAATGGCTGAGGAGCTGAATGCATTTTTTGCCTCCGTCTTCACTGTGGAAGATGAGAAGCGCTTGCCCACTCCAGAACCGCTGATTTCAAGAGGGGTGTTGAAAGACCTGAGTCAGATTGAGGTGACGAGAGAGGAGGTCCTACGACTGATAGACAACTTAAAAACTGATAAATCACCAGGCCCGGATGGCAGACATCCGAGAGTTCTGAAAGAACTCAGATGTGAACTTGTGGATCTCCTGACAAAAATATGTAATTTTTCATTAAAATCTGCCTCCATTCCTGAGGACTGGACGGTAGCTAACGTCACTCCCATCTTTAAAAAGGGTTCCAAAGCTGATCAGGGAAATTACAGACCAGTCAGTCTGACGTCGATACCGGATACGTTGGTGGAGACTATTATTAAGGAAAGAATGAGTAGGCACATAGATGAACAAAACCTATTGAGGCAGACTCAGCATGGGTTCTGTAAGGGAAGATCTTGTCTCACTAACCTGTTAGAGTTCTTTGAGGGAGTGAACAAACATGTGGACAAGGGGGACCCAACAGATGTTGTTTACCTTGACTTCCAGAAAGCTTTTGATAAAGTTCCTCATCAAAGGCTCCTAAGTAAGCTCAATA